>NW_027052084.1:0-27669 GCF_036321145.2 Pelmatolapia mariae | reverse complement strand
GCTTGGTCAAGGATGGCTGTCGGGGCTCGATATCAACAGGCCTGGCCATTTGGCTGAATCACGGTGAGAGCCATAGGGAAGGGAGAGGAGCATGCCAGGAAGAAGGCACAACAGACATGTTGTGTAAAAACCGCAATGTTGAACCTGTGAGATTGCAAGTATTTATAAGTGTGACTTTTATTTTAGACTCTTTTTTAGGCATTTTGAGAAAATTAACTAAAACTGAAAAGATCTTTTATTTATTTATTTATTATTTGCCCCAAAATACACATGCACACAACATACAAAAGATCAATAAGCAATAACAACATAAATCATAAAGAAAGAACAGAGAGTGGGTAGGTAATGCAGAAAGACTAATAAGACGCTATCATCGTCACACCACTAACCCTGCTACAAGAAGAGCCATGCTAGTGACTCTCTGGAGCTACAAACAGCAGTGCTTAGGCCTTAAAAGCTCTAGTCAGCATCTTAAATAGTACTTCACTGGTGTTACACATGTCTACATGTTGTAGCTGTCTGCCCCCGCTCAAAGCGGTGTCAAAAAATGTCCAGCCAAAAACACAAGCTTCCCTGATTATGTTTGTGCTGCTGTTGGTCTTTTCGCTGAGATTTTTTTTTGTCATGAAAAATGCAGAAATTAAAATGAACAAAGAATTACTTTAAAAAGTAGTGAAAACTGAGTGTCATAAAGGTATGTTTGTTTGCTTCTTCTTCCTCTCCTTCCTCTTTGGTTGTGCCCTTTCCTTTCCATATCAACATTCCAGCTAATCCGCATTTGGCTTCTTTAAGGACTCCATACAAGGGTACTCAGCCTCTGCATGAAGGTGCCACCATGACAGTGCAATAGCCTGGAGATGCCTGTAGTTCTTCATGCTATAGCTGTGTAATGTCACTAGAGGGCAGTGTCAAAGATATGTGGACTAAACCTGTTTTTCTGCTTCAGTTTATTTTCTGCCATAGAGAAAAACAGAAACAGAAGATCTTCTTTATAACAAAGTGAAAAAGAGAATGTCGAAAATAACCCAAACTCTCCACTGATATTTCATATTTTGTTCACACTTCTTATTGCGGATTTATACTTCTACAGGAAAGGCTACATTGTAGCTATCTCATTGCTGCAAACCACTCTGGAACTTGAACTCTCTAAAATGTAACTTCACATTGTATCGACGCAGAGTGCAACTATCGTGATTCGCCTGTACAGTACTGTCGATTCCTCCTGTGCATTTCTGGCTACATTTTCACCACAATCTTTACATTTATCAATGAGAGAATAGCAATCAGCATCTCAGTAGAACTATATAATATAGCATCATCATAGGGATTCACAAATGTCAGCAAATGGAGGGAGGTTACTGAAACTGTCGGAATGGACATGAGGAATGTACAAAGAAGTTTATGGACAAATATGTTTATCCCTGAAAACACCTGACCACAGCCCCTCATATAGATTACATTGTAGGCTTTACAAAGATTCACAGCAGAAGTGTAAATCAGACCAAACTATTCCATTTGCTGTTCATACCGATTTTTTTTATCAGTTGGCAAAAAACTATGCAGTGTTATCGCTGTCTCGTAACGTGCTAGCTAGTGTTAGCTTGAAATAGCCATTGTCTGAATTTCCAAAATACACAAATGGGTGTCAAAGAAGAACCATAAATCAGCTTCAAAACACTGGCAGTATGTGTAGGCTCTACTCTGCCCCTCACCCGGTGGCAGTTGGGATAGGCACCAGCCTCCCACGACCTTGAATGGGTAGATGGGTGGATAGAATCAGCTTTAACATACTGCTGATGCTGATGTAAAACAAGTGCATTAGTGTTTATTTACTGGCACAACAACACAAATTTCAGCAGATGTTGTTAATATTAATGTTAACAGGGTGGCAGGTACAACATGATTATGTTAACTGCTGAAAGTAAGGTAAGAAATGAATATACTGAAACACCACAGGAATTTGAAACGTCTACATCTACTGCTCAAATTACATTTCCCTTCATGATGCTATTTAAGGGATCTAAGACCTCATGGTAACACTAGAGTGAAAGTCAGGAGATTGTCAAATTCATTATTTCTGTGTGTGCCATGGACATCTATACCAAGTTTCAGTTGCTTAGGTATTGTTGAAATATTTCAATCCCGAGCAAAGCAGTAGACTGAGAAATAGACTTTACCATCCCCAGAGCTGTTGTTATCTTTTAAACGTTTAACTGAAATGTGAAGGTTTTAAGGATTATCAGGTCAGTGCTCAATGCTGCTGCTGTATTGCCTGATGCCCCAAAAAATGCTGTTAATTTTTTTTTTTACAAAATCCCAAAATATGCAATTTGTTCAAATCCATTGTGAGAGTTTATTCATTTAGCCCGTGTTTTAGCCACCGGTTAACATACTGGACAGGCAAAACTGGAATCAGCACTCAGTTGGTGTGCCTTGTGCTTACACAAGCTTACTGCAATACAACCATCTCAGCATGCAAAGTGGGACAGAATATTTATTTTTTAATGCATTAAAGACCTAACGTATTAAATATCCAGCAGTGGAGGGGACTGTATGTTAGAAGCACAGCTGAACTTGTGTAGATTTCCTTGGTTCCTTATTTTTCTGCTAAAACATGTAAGAAGATCTGATTTATTTTTATTTTTTTTAGCCAAATCTGCTTGTTGGCTTGTCTTGGATAGGTAAATGATATCCCAGGCTATAATTCTGAGAGCAAGTCGCATCGGGTTCCCTTATCAATGTGTGTTTGTGGAGTCTACTGTACATCTGGGGTCCCCCCTGGGGTAAACAGTGGCTCTATAAGCTCCTTTAGCAGGAGATAATTCCATGAGTAGATTAGTTGGAGGTTTGAGGCCGGTTACACCCTCTGTCCTGCCTGTGTGCCCAACGGTCACTCATACTGTGGAATCAAAAACACTAAATCCCCGCTAGATCTAGGCTACAATGTCAGAGAGTGACAGTCGGATCCCCACCCCCAAGAACCGACACAGACACACTATTCAGAGACACAAATACACACTGAGATACGCTGATAAACACTGTTCCTACTGTAAGCTTTGAGGATAGCTAATATTTCATGCATACAACTTCTTCTGTCAGCTTTATGAACAGACTATGCAGGGTCTCTTGGTTTGGGAGCAGCGCTGCAGAGTCCCACAGTCCGACAGTAAAATCTAACTTTGAAGAAAGCAGGAACTTAAAGGACTTGTGTGGCAAATTGTCCTCTTTTAGTCTTTCACTCTTATTAACAGGGTCTATTCAGCTTTATCTGTGTGTTCTCTTCACTGACATTAGCCAAGGTCTAAATAATTAATGTATTGTAGGAGGTATCTTTTCATCTTTTCACTTGATGCATTTCTTTTGTGACCATCCTTTTTCACTCTGGCAGACTACTGCACACTATGTGCTTTTGGGAAGAATTCAAATCTTTTAAGTGGATTTATTTGATTATTATTTATTTAATTTTTTTATTTTTTAGAAAATTCCAAACAGTTAATATTGAAATCATTGTCGAAGGTATAGAATGGACAATTGAAAAAAAATTACTTTTTGGAAGAATTGTGCAGAAATGAGTTCTGAGATAACGTTAGCAAAAGTTAATAAATTAACAAAAAAAAGATTTGTTAATTTATTAAATTTGAACTGAACTAAATATTGGATTACAATATAAAATGTTGAACAAAGTTTCTTTAACCTCTGGACTGGTTGCTTCACCTCCCAGAGGTTTCTTCCTGATAAAGGGGAGTTTCGCCTTCCCACTGTCGCCAAATGCTTGCTCAGAGGGGGTCATCTGATTGTTTTCTCTGTATGTTTTAGGGTCTGTACATTACAGTATAAATCATCATGAGGCAACTGTAGCTGTGCCTGTGTGTGTATCAACACAAATGTTAATGTTAATTTAGTTAACTATTAATTAATTAGCTACACCAGAGTCATGTAATGTGTCAAAAATGTGTTTACATTTTTTTTTCTATGGAAACACAGTTTTTTTCTGTGTGTCAAAATAATTACAAAAAAAAAAAACAAATAGTTTTTTTTGTTTGGTTTTTCTTGTCTCTTGGTTAACATGCAACGGCCATTCCCCATACTGGGAACACTATTTCCAACCATACGCAGTGCTATATAGCAGCCTCAGCACCAGGAAGACAATCCTTACCAACATCAGCATCTTGCAGCGCTGCAGATAATGAAAACAGCTGCTGATGTGCTGAAGCTCCCTGTTGTTATAGCGATTACACTTTTAACAGTATTAATAACAAATTGCGATTCAGCTCTTGCAGCAGCTACAATTGAACATTTCTCTAGACATCTAGCTGTTGTTACTATTCACATAAAAGTATATTTGTAATTTCTATTTACATTTCTAATTTATAACTAAGTAAATGAGGGACATTTAAGAGGAGAAGGAATTGTTGTACTTATGGTGTCAAACTTTCTCTGCAGATTTGAAAACTTTGTGCTTTGAGGGCAATTATATATTACAAACTGTAAGTAATAAGAGATAAGAGAAAAGTGTGTGTGTGTGTGTATGTGTGTGTGTGTGTGTGTGTGTGTGTGTGTATGTGTGTGTGTGTGTGTGTGTGTGTGTGTGTGTGTGTGTGTTTCTTTAACCCCAATCTTAAGCTTGTTATATCCTCCCCCTGTATCATTCATACTAATAATTATTGGACTCTTTCAGCCATGGTGGAAATGATGTAAAAGTCACAATAGGCGGGTCAATTTACTTTTTAGGCCAGGCTACCAGCTGGGTGCTAAGAGTGGGCCACAAGTAAACAGGTAAGCAATTTCTACTGGCATTTTTTATGATCTTACACACATCAACTTTATACTGGAATGCTTGCTATTTGGCATACATGGCAAATTTCTGTATATTATGTAATAGAGTTGCTCACTCTAATCTTTCATACATGTAGAGGCCTGCAATTATAAATGCCCTTATTTTATTTAGACCCCCGCCCCCTCTCCAAAAAAAGTATTTTAAACCTCTCAAGATCTCATTACAAATGGAAACATATAAGCTTGTGCCTATTTTCATTATTTATATGCATCCATCCAGCCATTAGCTATACCCGCTTACCCTTTGGAGGGTTAGAAATGTCATTATACATTCATGAAGATAATCTGACTTTCAAATTGAAAGCAGAAATACAGCTACACACATCTGACATGGAGAGACTTCCAAGACAATCTAGTGGTGTGATACAGCCCCAATGCTCCCTCGCAGCTTGTGTTAAGCACAGTGTCCTTTCCAGTAAATCTGAGCACGGTGTGAGAGCAAGAGGAGAGTTGGTGGGCTGGGGCTGATAACATGTTGTGATTGGGTAATGGGCCTAATGTCCCATGCAGCGCTTATCCTGCCTCCCAGATGGATGATGAACTGGTGATGGGGGAGGGGGGGATGCGGGGGTGGGAATGGGAATGGGCTTCCTTTCCCCAGGGACTAAGAGAGGAGGAAAAACACTCGGATACTGTCTTGTTCATGAGGGCAGGAGAGAGGCACTGATGGAGATGCGATCTGTACAACGTTTAAAAGAAAAGTTTTTCAATAGAGCCAAAAACCCTCAGTGCTTTTCAAATGTGAGCAAAAATATGCCGTTGTGGAGGGCGTTCTGTTTAGGCATTCTTACTCTGAGAATGAGTTGCTCATATTTCCACATATTGATTGAACTGTCACAGACCACAAATAGTTGAAATGACCCCTTTAAGAGTGAGAATTATTCTCCAATCAGGCCAACCATAAATAGACTCCCGCAGAGCCCCAGCAGAAAGCAGATTTGCGTGATTGCCCATGCACAGAACCAAAACATTCAACAAGTACTCGACGGCACAGAATAAGTATCCCTGGAGTTTTGGTCCAGGAGGCATGGCGCCAGTGACTTGCTCCCTCTAAGGCCTGAGTCTATGATCTGCTGGGGATTTTGCTCCCTCGCCCAGAATTCAAACAAATCTGAGTGAATGAAAGGTGATAGTGGAAAGAGGGCAGAAGAGAGCGCAAAACAAGGACATGCCGGCACGCCTATTGTAAAAAGGTTTGAAGAATCTTGAACAAGTGTGTTAGAGCTTTGAGAATTCTGCACACACAAGAAGGTGCAGTTAAAAGCAAGGAGAGAGAGCAAGTGCAGAGGACTGAGTAGAAGTCAAAAGGAAGATGAAAGTGTTTTTTTCTATCCCTCCATCGACCCTGGGGCTCAATTGATAGCTGTCACCTGCTGAGATGGGTATCCACCTAAAGGGCCACAGCTAAATGCATGACTACTGATGTGTGTGTGTGTGCCTGGGACAGGATGTGTTTGAATCTATTCAAAGAAAGCTAGATGAGTCGAGTGTTGAGAGAGAGACATTCAAATTCACTGCACAACACTATAAACATGCATTATATGATTATGCATGGGCAAAAACAGGCAGCTGTTCCAGCTTCTAACATGGTAGGGAAAAGAAGCCCACACTTTACTTCAGGCATTCAAGGAAAGTGCCTCTCAGGAGCTGATACTGCTAGTAAATGGAAAGACTGCCTTCACACTTATGTGTGTGCTTGTGGAGGCGGTTGTGTGTGTGTGTGTGTGTGTGTGTGTGTGTGTGTGTGTGTGTCCATATATGCAGGAAAGAGCATTTAGCTACAGAATTAACTGCACATCGATGCACCTGGAGGCTTCTTAGTTTCTACTTTCACAGCTGGACAGAGGACGTGGTGAGTCCTTATGTGGCTAATGAAAACAGCAAAATCTGCAGACACACAAAGAGAGAAGCACATTGCCTCGCGCTACATCTACACACAGTTTTAGAGAATCTGCTCAACTATCAAAAGTGTTTTGCTGGAAAAAACATTCACATGGTGGAAGTTAATTAGGTTGCTTTATTCACTGAATTGTCTCTGCTTCTTTGCAGTTAATTGCTGATTTCGTTAGATAACTGTGTCTAAAGCCTTTGATGGAATAAGTTCTGCAAGACACTCCAACCCTGAAACATTGGAATTAAGCGTGAAAAGTACACAATGTTAAACTGTTTTTCTCCGGCAAGTTTCACTATTATGCCTCCTTTTCTGCACAGGTACCAGCTGTGTTTGAATTTAATTCACTGTTTTCTGTAGGTCAAGATGTGGCCCGTGGCTTTATTCCCAACCAGTTTGATCAGCATTTGCTTGACCCATAATTGTTTGAATTATGAATTTAGTGGCCTGTTTCACTTATACGTCTTAAATTAACAATGACTGTGTAAAAGATTAAAAAAAAGAAAGATGACAAATGTATCAAAATATCACCTAACTTTGCAGTCGTTGCAGCTTTAGTGTCTTTCAGCTCATTTTTTTGGTTACCTTTCGTTAGCCTTGTTTCCATTGGTTGCAGGTTGCTACTTAAGCATATAATCACTGATTAACAGAATACACAATCTCTACTCACCAGCCAGCAGACAGATGAACCATTAGTGGAGCACTTCTTCTTAAGAGTCAGATTTTCCTCAGAGGTTAGTGTAGATAAAAACAGAAATGAGAAGCTATAAATATTGGAGTTTCAAATACAAACATAATCAAACAGAGCTATATGAGTCAGCTGGTGAATGAGATTAATGTACTGTGACCTGGGGGACGTTCCGTCTGCATCTGATTAATTACATATATAACATTTCTAACAATGTTAGAATTGTTACAGCCATTAATCAAATGGCTGTAATGCAAATGCAATGTAGTTATGCAATGTAATGTGAAAAATATTAATGAAAAGTACTATCCAATTCCAAGTGCATTTTTCCTTAGCTTTAGCATCTTTTAGCCAATCATTTTGGTTTTTATGCACCTCAAATTTACTGCAAATTGGTTTTCCTTTCACAACATTCAGCTTGGTGTCCAGCTGCAGCAGCATGCAGTTTTATGCAGGAAAATGCTGATAATCAGTCGGCACAGAGAGAAACTGAGCACCTGTCTGGTAGTAAAACACTTAAAGTGGGGAAAATAATTATTTGACACCCCTCCCCCACTGAATTTGTAGGTTTGCGCTCTTCCAAAGAAAGGAACAGTCTCTAATTCTTATTGTAGCTTCATTTTAATGGAGCGAGACAAAATATCAACCAAAAATCCAGAAAGACCACATTACATTAAAGTTATGTTTTGCTTGGGGATCACATCTTTCCTTTGCCTAATGACCTGCAAATCAATTTATAACTTGGGGGAGGAATCATTGTTAGCAAGCACAGCGGTCAGACATTTCTTATAGTTGGTCACCAGGTTTGCACACATCTCAGGAAGAATTTTGGACCACTCCTATTTACAGAAACTCTTTAAATCTAAATCTACATTTCACGGCTGCTCCAGCTTCCTCCACATTTCCTATAGGATTGAACCACTGAAATAAGCTTTTCATTGTCATGCTAGAAAACCCATCCATGACCCATTTTCAGTGTTCTGGCTGAGAAAAGGAGTTTCTCATCCAAGATTTTAGGGTACCTGGCCTCTTCCTCTGGTCCCTCGGTGCAGTGAAGTCATCCTATACCTTTAGCAGAAAAACAGCCCGACAGCATAATGTTTCCACCTCCATCCTTGACTGTGACGATGGTGTTCTTTGGGTCATACACAGTATTTCTCTTACTCTAAAAACAGCGGGTTGAGTTGAAGTCAAAGAGCTCAGTTTTGGTTTCATGTGACCACAGCACTTTTCCCAAAGCCTTCTCTGAATCATTTGGAAAGCTGAAGACTTGTACATGTGTTTCTTACGCAGGCGACCTTTTGGGCAATGCAGAATGCGAATGACTGATCGTCCTTTGATATGTCTTTCATTTCTGAATAATTACACCAACAGGTGTCACCTTCTTACGAAACTTGTGACTGATGGCCTAGTTGCCCATTCCAGCCTTGTGCAGGTCTGTCCTTTGACAGCTCTTTGGTCTTGCCCACAGTGGTGGAGAAGCCGGACAGGTGTGCTTTAAATGCATAATGAGTTGAGATCAGGAGTATCTGTAATTGATTGACTGTAATTTGTGTGCCACGTGGATACTGGATATGAAAATAGTCAGTGTTTGCTGAACGTGGACAATCACTAGCCACTTCATTAGACACACCTTGCTATTACCAGATTGAACCTGACATGGTCCAGGCAGGCCTGGTTTTCTTGCCCTCTCTCCCACTTCCACCCTCTATTGCTCTCATCCTCTCTCTGTACTCTAAGGTGGAGTATTGGGCTGGTGCTGCTGTGGGCTCTGCCCATAGACAGAGTCTGGTGGATTCTTCACCTATTCTCGCCTCATTTAAGGTCATGCCATGGTGTGGTCTTCTGTTGTTGTAGCTGCTTCAAGATTCAATGTGTTGTGCATTCAAAGATGCTCTTCTGCATACCTTGGTTCTAACTTAATAGTTCTTTGAAGTATTTGAGCTTCTCTTTGTTTCTGTCAGATCAAAGCAATCAGGCCATCCTCCTCTGATTTCTGGCATCTATAAGACATTTTCACCCAGCACATCAACAGTTTCTGGTACCAACAACCATGCAACGTTCAAAGTCACATAAATCACCTTTCTTCCCCAGAGATATATCACCAGGTAGTTGTACTAAGTACACTGTAAAATGTAATATTGTGTTTAATTAAAAATATTAAATAGGCTGAACTCAATTTTTATCAATTTGTTATTAGAACTCAATTTAAATAAGTTACCAGTACTTTTTATGCAAAAATGCTGATAAACTCGATTAATTTGAGCTGTCCTAACTTAGAAAAACTAAGTAAGCTGGAAGTTTTGCTTCTCAGGGCGGAAGGATGAAAGATGTGTTTTGAAAATGCCACGTGACTACCATCCTCCTCCCTCCCGGATCAGTCCGCATGTTCATGGCGCCAGCATTTGTTATGGAATATATTGAGCAAACCTGGAGATATTATTGTTGTCATTGCTGTGGATCTTTACTGACTTGGTGAGTAAATGTTTACTCTTATTCAAACTGATTTTGTGGCTTCTCTTAGTTTAGCACCAGGTTTATAATCTTGCTAGCTAGTTAGTGTTAGCCTAGCGTTGCTGCTGCCGCTGTGCTCATGTTACTTAAAAATTAACACCACAGCCTTAAAAACCTTACATAAAACTATGTCGGTGAATTTTTTTGTTGATTGTTTGAAATAAATAAGTGAGATAAGAGCCCAGACAAAATTCTTTGGGAGGTGCAGCCGTTAGGGGTGGGGTGGGTGTGGGGGGTGGATAACGGAGCTCTCCGAAAACGTGGAAGCACTTTTGCAAATATGTGATATTTTGATAAATCAAGTAGATATTTGAGCATTACTCAGCTACATTCTCGCCTGAAAATATCTTAAAAGGTTATTTTGTGACCCAGAAAGGGTAGTCTGGTGAAAAGGAGGATCGCATTTGTCGGCCATGGTTGTCGGAGCCTGTGCGCACTTGTAAGCGCGGCAATGGCGGAGGAGCACTGCTGAAAAACGTATTACTTTTTCTGGGTCACAAAATAAACTTTTAAGATATTTTCAGGCAAGAATGTAGCTGTGTGAATTTCAAATATCTGCTCGATTTATCAAGACATCACATATTTGCAAAAATGCTCCGACGTTTTCATGCTTTGTGGCAGCTTTAGAACATCTGTGGCATCTATTAATGTCAAATCTAGCCTTTATTTAACAACATAAGCAAACTCTATGTTACAATGATTGCATAGCCATTAAGGATCAAATCAGTTTCTGAAAAATGTTCTGTTTTTTCTCCCTCTGCTTGCTTCTTTCTGTCTTTGAGGCTCGGGACCAGCACTCCTGTTGTTGGACAGAAAGACATCAACTCAGTGCTAAGTATTTTGGTTTTCCAATATATTAGCAACTGTCAGTGACATTTATATTAATCAGGCTGAACTTTAATCATACTTTAGATCAGCCTGTTTTACTTATTGTTTTATTTGTGCTTTGGTTTGGGGAAGTTGTTTCTTTACTGATCTTTTCCTGTCTTCTGTTATTAGACTTGAGATATGACTGCACTGTGCTGTTGCTGTGACTCCAGTTAATTCTACAAGACATGCTGTGTAAGTAAACAAACAACAACAGTTTGGTCTGCATTTCTTGAATGTTCACATCCCCCAAACTTAGTTTAGAGGGTCTACACTGTATATAGTGAAGTCTGCAAGTTTTCTAACAGCAAAATTTGTTTTGTGCCCAAATCATTTTGCACATCATTAGAATGAAAGTTATTGCCCATGTTTGCATAGCCCTTTTTAAAATGATGCTTTCATGACAATATTGTGTGTTGCGTGGTGGTCACGGCTATCCAGACTGACAATTGGGACATTGGGTCACCTCTCCGGTGGGGAGGGAGCCTGAGATTGTCTAAATTGGAGTCTGTTTTATACCAAATGCAGAAAAAAATGTTTTAAGAAAGCAATTAAGTTCATGTTCCAAAAAATATGATTGTTTGCTTGCAGGACACCAGGAGAGATGAGTCCTCCATCACAGATGGTGTGGTCAGTGAAGGTGGTCGCCTGCAGGTTCAAGCTCATTGCATCTCCAACCCACATCCACTGCCACTGTACTTAAGGGAAGTTAAAGACTTTCTTCTGCACCTACATTTGGATCACCTCGATCCATGACAGTCATTCAGGCAGTAATGCCTGGACTGGAAACAAGCCATCCTTAAAATATTACAACATTCCAGCTCCTGTGTTGGAATGAAAAACGAATGTGTTGTTTAAATTAGAGACTGCACTTGTGACAGAACAATAAATATTTTATGTTGATTATATAAGTAATGTAAGTACAAAACAAACTTGTGGTAGACCTAAACTTATTTTCAGAATAATTACATCTGAGACTTTGTTTCATTGTAAGATTATAACAGTGATGGCAATATAATTTTTATTCAGCAGAACAGTGTCCAGTATGTTGGCTGTTGTACTTTGTTGTGTTTGAAAATAAAACTTGTGCTCATTTTAACATCATTACAAAAAGTGTTGTTAATTATTTTTAGTCATAATCAGGTTACCACAAATTGTTTTTTCATTTAGTTGAACTTGAAATGTTTGTCAGTAGGTTAACAATTAGTATTGTCAGAAAGTCAGAAATATCAAGTTTTTCTTAATACTGCAGACTTGCAATGTATAAGTTGTCCTAACAGTCATCCTAAGTAAGCTTTACTTAGTTTTTTTGAGGCAACGAGTTTCCATAATTTTTTTGAGTTCTGGGAACTAACACGGCTGTGTACATTTTGAGTACAGTGTACTCAAAATGAGTAAGTTGCCCTAACTTGGTCATCTTACGTAAACTTGATCCAATTTTTTTGAGTTCTGGGAACAAATGAGCTTGTACAGAATACTCAAAATAAATACGTTGTCCTAACTTAGTCATTTTTAGCTAAGCTTTACTCAATTTTTTTGAGGCAACGAGTTTCCATAATTTTTTTGAGTTCTGGGAACTAATTAGATTTTACAGTGTAGTATACAATATGTTCAAGTATATTTCTGTGTATTTGAATCTTTTTATGCCATTCAAATAAACAAAGGATGAGTTTCGTTCCCCGCTGTGCTGGATTTTCCCTCACCGTCACTCTCACGGGTAGACAACTCATTTTAAATCTGAGAATAAAAGTGAAATGGGAGCAACGCATGCTGATATTTTATGTACTGTTACACTGCATTCTGTTTTATTTAATTTTGATCTTTTTTCTTTTTGTTTCCTTTATCAAACCCTTGAGGTTTCCCTATTTCCTCCTCTTCCCGTACTACACATCTCTCCTTTCTGTGAGGATGCTGAAGCTTCATGTCTGTTTCCTGATGCACAAAACACTCTTGAAGGCCCCCCCACCCCACAAACAATTCAGCTCTAATGGAAATCTTCAATATTGCATGTAGAAGCCCTCTGGGTGCTGTTGATGGCGTGTAGTTAGAGATTGGTATACAGGAGAGATGGTCAGCTGGAGGAAAGGCAGAAGCTTGCTAAAGTGCAAATAAATGAAAAAACAAGTTGGAAAAAAGGGTAAACATGTGTGTGTGTTATATGGTTACATTTATAGCTAAATCCATAATTAAAGCCAGCATGACAGGAAGAATAGATGTGACAAGAATGAAATATTTTTGTGAAGCCAGCATGAAAATCTAATAATTGCAGATTCATTTTTAAAAACAAATCCACAAATTAAAAAAATAATAAAATGAACAAACTATGAGCTTTCAATGGCCTTTGTAAAAAAAAGACTTCACATGCACGGATGGGGCAACAAGAAGTGTGCTCCATCCATGTCAAACTCGTTTCTATTTCTTAAAAAAAAAAATAGAAACAAATCACCAAAAAGTGTGACGATTGTTGTTTTTCTCCCTCATAAATATTTTGGATCCTTTGCACAAACAGTCATGTGGTATTCATCCAGTCATATTTAATTCATCCCTCTGTAAGTTTTTCAGCTGTAAGCTGGTGCTTTGCATGAAAAGCCTTTAGCTCTGTGAATGTGGCCTTGTTTTTCTTTTACAGTCCACGTCCAGCAGGTGAAAGCAACAGCCAGAGGGAATCCTGTTTACTCCCGCTCTATCGCTCTGAAACTGGCTGCATACGGATGCGACTGGATTATGCACAGTATCTTTTTCACACACCTCTGAGCGACGAAAGACAGGAATAGAGATCTTTGGCATGAAAGGACTTTATCTTTGTTTGTGGCTCTGCAAAGAAGCCGAGTGTACCGCTGTGTTGTTTTGTGGCCTCACCTTTGAAGCTACACAGTCATCTTAAATCCCTGAGAATAGAGACGTCTCAGGTGATGCGATGCAAGCCTTAAATAATATGTCACTTTTTAGATGGAAAGGTTAAATAGGATTTGGCCACCCTTGAACTCTAAGTTTGTGCAACCGCAGTGCCTATTGGCTGGGTTGTCTCAAGCTGTGACAGCAGACCTTGGGCACGCAGCAGAGCTCTTAACCGCTCCCCGATAACCACTCACAGCTCTTGCTCTTTTGCCAGTTCATCTGCCTCTCTTCCCTTTTATCCACCTCTTCCGGAATCTCTCACATCTTTCCATTTATCCCCTTCCCCGCCCTGCCCCTCCCCTTGACAACCTCTGGCCTCATTATGGGAAAGCTTCAGCGTGCACAATGGTGCATTCTCACAAACAGCAGTGGAGTCTAAGCATCAAAGTGCATCATAATAGAGAGAGACAAAACAGGAGAGGAAAATGAGAGTGGGTGAATAAGAGAGCGAGAGAGAGAGAAGAGGTCTGAGGCACTGGGGCTGCTTCAGTGCAACAAGCCCTAGGGAGAGACCTATTTCCTCCCATTAACGACTATTTGCTGTGATCCAATATTTGAAAGGTACTGCAGGAAAAACACATCTACTATAATTAAGCTCAGCTTTCTGGTAAAAATGTCTTTACAGCGTTTTAAAGCAAAACACAACAAGTTAAAGGCAATATTACTCGGGAGCTTGTGTTTGAAGTAAAAAGAGCCATACGAGGGTTTGTTACACATGGAGAATGCATTTGGCTTGGAGACATAAAATTTGCCTTTCTACACACCGACTGTGAACAATGGGCCTTGGTCTCGCATGCTTTGCATAACTGTGAGGGCCTTGGAGCTGAAGCACCTAAATAAAATTCAGCACTTATTCATTTTATGTGTGCTGAAATGAGCGTTGCAATCTAATCTCAAAACCGCTTTATTTTAGGAGACATTTTAATGCCTTAGTTGAGTGATGCTCTCCAACTTGCACTAGGGCAGTGAGAATTAGCAGCTCTAAGTGATTTGCTGGTCATTTTACATTCCTATGGCTGCAAATTGGGTGGTGATCAAAAGATAAGACTGTGTGAGCAAATGGCAGAAATTAGCTTTTCATGTAATGTGAGAAGGGCTCAGACTAGAGCCTAGAGCCTAAATACTGAAGGGAGGAGACTCTGGGAAAGGGTAAGTCTTGGCATCCCTGCTTTTTGACTGCTTCCCTCACAACATAGATCATCACAGCATAGATTACATCGTATTTATTTAATAAAAATACAGGAGCAGTGTGTGAAAAAGTGATTACACCTCATTAATCGGTAGCTTGTACCACCTGTAGCAGCAATAGCTTCAAGTAATTGTATTGTTTATGATTTTATCAGTCTCTCACATCATTGTGGAGGAATTTTGGACCACTCTTCTTTACAAAGTTACTCCAGTTATTGGAGCTTTATTGGCATTACACAGCTTTTATAAGGTCCCAGCAGAGCATTTCAATCAGGTTGAGGTCTGGACTTACAGCACCTTGATTCTTTTCTTTTTCAGCTATTCTGTTAGAGATTTGCTGCTGTGCTTGGGATCATTGTCCTGCTCCACATCCCAATTTCAGGTCAAGTTTTAGCTGTCAAATACATCCACCTCAAGAATACTTTGGTATTCATGGTCGACTCAATTGCTGCAAAGTGCTCAAACGAACCCAAATCCTCAGCCCTCCACCACCGTGCTTCACAGCTGCTATGAGGTGTTTGTTGTTTGTTTGTGCCGTGTTTTGTTGCCAAATGTGGCGCTGTGTATTATAATATTTCTCACTGTAGAATGATTGACTTCAGATTGTTTGGAAATGGCTTTAGGCCTTTCCAGATAGATAGGCAGCAACAAGTGCTTCCTAAAGAGCTTTTTACTTTTATGCTAACACACACCTGAATCCTAAAGACCAGCAAACTGCCAAACCTTGGTTTTATAGCGGTGCTCACACTTGCTGATGATCTTTTAATCAAGTATATTTGATTATCAGTAGTTGGCTCTTACTCTGCTACTACTGCTACTCTCCTAATTCCCATGGAAGAAGAAAGCACGTACTCAGTTTTTCATACACTGCTTAGTTTTCTAAAAACAAACAAACAAACAAACAAACAAACAAACAAAAACAATCTTGTAAATGTGAAAACTCAAGAAAGAAGTCAGGATTTAAAAATGTATGTACGTACCATATACCATATCTGCCATTTAAGTGGTTATTTTTTGAACCTGATAAGGACCTGATCATTTTTTCTTATTAGGTCCTAATTTGAATAACCTTGAGATTGAAAGAGAGCACAGTTTGTTTGTTTTTTTTTCATGTGACTATAGGTGCATTTGCTGGAATAGGCAACTTCAATCCAGTAAGCATGTGGAAAGGTGTGACAGTAAAAAAGTAGCATAACAATGCTAATATTCTCAAAAGAACACCTTTCCAGTGTTAGCAGGCAAAAAGATACTAACAGCACCATCTTATTTTTGTGTGTTAGCTTATATTTGTTAATCAGCATTAAACCCATTTTCATTACACTGGAAGTTGGTCATAAACCAAGTTTAGCAATTATCACATGTACCATTATAAAGATTATATGCTTGTCATATGTAACAGATTTCATGACAATCCATTAAGCAGCTGCTGAGATATTTCAGTCTGATGGATTTACTGACTTTGATATCCTTTCAACAATGCTAGCATGCTGAAAATCAATGTTTTGTGATACAGGAGAATAAACCGACCGATGTTGTTGAAATGTGTCCCTACTTTTTTTTTCTTTTTTCGCCTAACTGTTCAAAGATTATAAGCATGAATTATCCCTAAAAGATGCTGAACTAGGAATACTGGACTGACCAGTTGTCTTAGCTCAGCACATCAGCCCTGCGGAAACTCAAAAAAATGCAGCAAGGCAGAAAGAAAGACATACATATGGAAATGCTGCATACTAAATCTCCCTCTGTATTCATTAGATAGTGTTTCAAACCATCTGAGAGATGCCAAAGCTTTTCTTACATTTTTCTGTAATTAGCTGATTACTTCAATTCTGGGATGCGCTCGACTTCTTATTTATTGACAGAATAACTTTACATTGTCTAACACACTGTCTACTCAGCCATCAGCACAGCCACAGAGGTACGAAAGCCAAGCATCCAGACGAGGGGGTTGGCCTGCCAGTCATCCACACAGACATCTAGCCAGACAGGCAGGCTTCCATTATGTTTTGGGCCGCGAGTGCTGATTGCTTGCCGCTGCTGCCTATGTCAGGATTAGCCATTGTGGCCAGAGCAGAGTGGATGGGCTCGGAGCCTGAGATGATGCTAAAAACCCTCTCTGTAAGCAACAAGGGGCTGGAGTGTATTCACTGTGGACCGAATAAACATTTACCGAAGATATGCACCAACATCTTTGCTGGCACGTAACCCCACAGGCAAGCAATGGAAATCTCACACACTCAAAATGAAATTAAACATTACATTAACCCAAGCGTGTGTGCACATGCACGCACACACACAGACACACACACACACATATGCACAAACAAACAAAGTGAAACATTACATAGGAAAACAAACAGGCTGCTTTTTCTCATCTCAACTCATCCCTCCTCCCCCATCCGCCCTTTTTTTTTTCTTTCCCCAGAAAAGTGGCAGGCAGGCAGGCAGCAGGGCTGGACTCACACCCCGTCAGAGTGGTCAGCAGTAAAAGGATTAGCTGGGAGAGAGAGCGTGACGACAGGCCAGTTTTCCGCCGTGCTCTGTCATTATTGAAAAACATTACACACTCAAAATGGAGCAGCAAGCCAAGCTGCTGTCGACTTAATTACTCCAAGAGCACTTTGTGGCTGTGGCACATTTTAATAATTTCTTTCCCTTCTCACCCCACTCTTTCTGCCCACTGGCTTGGGAGATGTACAAAAAAACCCGACATCCATTGCCGGGAGCTCATGTACCGACTCCTGATTTAACCACTGCACCCCTTTAGCTCCACGTGATTTGTTTCTCTTCCCTTTGTTTGCCTTCTGCTGCAAATTTGTTGCTCCGTCAAACAGTGGGTTGTATGGGTGAGGTATGCAGACATAGAAATGTATTACAGCAGGAATAAAAAAAAAAAACACACACACATTAAAAACAGAGAGAAGGTTCATACTTGTATGCGACAGGCAAGCCCACCTTTACTTACTCACACACCAGACCCATTAGAAATCCCTTGGAGCAGCCAGTTTTTTCCCTTAAAAAAAAATGCATTTTTTATTTCAGGAACAAGCTCAAACCCAGTGCAGTCCTACTTCTCTTTACTACACACCATGATGCACTTTTCCCCAATGCATGTCAAGTTCAATTAGCTCCAAGATCAAATATTATGACGCGCAAACTGTTGCGCTGGCAGCTGCACACAGACCTCCCCCCATGGTTGGCTGCTTTCTA
This sequence comes from Pelmatolapia mariae, assembly GCF_036321145.2. Classification (NCBI taxonomy): domain Eukaryota; kingdom Metazoa; phylum Chordata; class Actinopteri; order Cichliformes; family Cichlidae; genus Pelmatolapia; species Pelmatolapia mariae. Next base: position 9,577 of record NW_027052084.1, on the reverse strand, counting down.
CACTTAACTTTCTCAGCAGCATCACTCAAGGCCATAGGACTTGACTCTATGAATTATGCATAGGCTCATATTCAGCTACAGAATATAAGCTAAAACTGTCATGAGCATCTGTGACCAATGAAGATCTGGAGTGGTTATAGAGCACTTCAAAGTCCCCAAGGGTGAGGGGTCAAAAGATTCAAGTGCAGGTACATAGTATTGCCAGTAAATGTTAGTGATAGGCAAGATGCAAGTCCTCAGGGAGGAGGAGGGGGAGGAGGAGAAGGAGGAGGGTGAGGAGTGTTGACAGCCCTGCAGAAAAAGGAAACAAAGGACAAGTAAAGAAGGAAAGTTCTGCACAGGGAGGAATAATAGGAGGAGACAAAGACAGAGAACATTAGTGATGGTAAAGGAGGGGCAGAGAGTCTTTAGCACAGTCACGCAAGTAGGAATTAAAATGTCAACTCAAAAACACCAGGGGGTGTGTGCACAGCGTAGGACAGAATCACGACTCTATCTCTGTGCGGCTGGATCAAACGTACTGCGTATATGCACGAGCACACATGCAGAGGGTTGTCAGGCTATGTTAGCTGTCCAGCGCCTCATTCGGATCATGCAGATAGACTACATATATGCTCATTAGCCCTCAAGAGCTGATATGGCTGCAAATCTTTTAACATGATGTGATGTTCTTTCAAAAATACCCCATTTAAGCGCAGACTTTTCCACTTTGCTTTTTTATTTATTTCTTGTGGTGGTATTAAATTGCAGCTACACACCGCTGTGCAACAGTTTCCCACTGAAACTGATCGAAATGAATTTCATCTGGCCAAGGTTTGGCGTCTTGAGTATTAAATGGCTGAGGGAACACAAACACGGAATCCCCCCCCGCCTTTCCCATAAGGCAGCACAGCGGGGCACATATGGTAAGGTAGATTTATCTCATTCTAAGAAGTGCATTTATCTACTTTAGAAGTCTCTCTGGATGAGATAAATGATAGCACCTGCGGCCACCAGGGAAATTAAATAGATTATTTTCTTAGTGCACCACCATACAGATGGCACAGGAGCCTCAACTTCCAATTCTGTATTCATGCAATCAAGTAGTGGATTACAAGATTGATTTTCTTTTTCTTTCTTTCTTCTTCTTCTTCTTTTTTTTTTTTTTTTTTTTGCCTTTGCTTAACACAGTCCAGCTAACATGTGTCAGAGCTTATACAGTGACACAGTGCAGGCACCATGAGTACAACCATGCACTATAAGCTTTCCTGCAACACTCAAACGCTATGCTGTATTTATTCCTCAGCCTCACCCTGCTTTCCCCCACTTTTTCATATCTATCCCTTTGGCGTTAGATCGTGGCAGAGTCACGCACCAGTTCCAGCAACAGACTTAACAGGTTACAGGGCCAAACAAAAATGTGTGAAAAAGCAGGTGAGTGGCAAGAAGCCTTGAGAGTGTGAGGTGCAAATTAGGCCGAAGGGAGTGCAGATTGTCGAACTGCACAAACAGCCAAATGTGAAGATCTGAAATCAAGCACTCAAAAATTAAGTCTGTGAGTAAGTGACTTACAGGCTGCAGCAATATTAATAAATGCATACACTCTCTCTCTCTCTCTCTCTCTCTCTCTCACACGTACAGAGGACTGAGTGAAGTGGAACTACAAACCAGACCAAAGTGGAATGAAAACAGATGCAAACCTCTAAGAAACAGGTGTTTTACCATCGTCAGCTTCCTCAGACCAATTTAAATATTTTGATAAGATTAATATTATGTGCACTGATTTGCTCATTTGGGGTAAAAACAGCTTGGAAATGCAAAACTCACGAGGAAGTTAGCAATGAGTGATTGGAAATGACAGTCTAAGACTGGCACAATTATTGGCTGTTTGGTTGACACATGCAAGATAATTGATCAGAAAACAGAAAAAAATAGAGCGGGTCTACATTTCCCTCTTGTCCTTGAATTTTTAAAACACACATTCACGTAATAGATGTTTGCTGCGGGAATTATTAAAGTGTCACTGCTATAATTTGTGCATCATCTCCCTGTGCGTCACTACACAAGGAACCTGCCATTCATATGCTGTTGTTAGGTGTCATTGTTTTGCTAAGAGTCGCACCTGACACTCATCTGACAGTCTAGTGGTTCAGGGAATCACTAGACTGATTGTGCAGTTTGTGTTTGGCATAAAAATGTGCACTGTGGCTAGATCCTTAGATAAATAACTGCCACATTCGACAAAGCTTGTTTAGTGTGTGTGTGTGTGTGTGTGTGTGTGTGTGTGTGTGTGTGTGTGTGTGTGTGTGTGTGTGTGTGTGTGTGTGTGTGTGTGTGTGTATTGTGCTCAAATAATATGTTTGGCATTAGCGTTAGTGGCTTCAGTAAAATGAGTTCCCTAGATGCTCTTAATGCCTTTTTTAATATTATTGAATTCAGCTCTTGCCATAATATTCTGGTGCCAACTGCAGTATCATTTTTGGAGTCTTTTGCAAATGTAACTAGTCTAAACTGCGACACTGCACGTCTCATTTTTAGGTGCAACGTCTGTGGGTAAGGTGTATGGAACCACCTTTTAAGCTTCCACATTCATATTTCTTTTGGCCTGCTTGAAACTACTATTTGGAGACTTGAATCTGATTGCCACACAGGTCATTGCGGTTTGTGTTATCAGGTGGGGAGTTGTGGGAAAAATTCTCTGATTGTTCACAGTCATGACACCATTCTCAGAATGTTCTTACTTAGGTCACACAGCAGGTGGGAAAGTGTTGTAGTGAAGTGCTGTGAATCACAGATCGAGGTTTGACTTGGTGTGAAACCAACTGGGAATGGTGTCAGTGTGAGTTGTTGGTTCAGGTTACCTACTCAGACGGCACAAATGCCTGTGCACTTAAAACACTCTATCTGATGTTCAGACATGTCTGCAAAGACCACATTGGCTGGTGGAGTTTCACATTTAGTCTTTTTTAGGGTTTGCATTGTATGTGTAGCCTGTTTCCCGTGGAATTAAATTCTACTGTTTGGTCAAAGCTGCTGGCATCAGAAAATTACACAGTGTCCTTGATCATTTGTGCTGACACAGTAGGGCTAGATAATAGTGAGACAGGTTAGGGGTTAGGTGTTGAAAGGTTTCTCATTCCCAATTAGTAACATATAAACACACTGGATAAGCATCTTGCTCCAACATGCAGGGTCAAACCAACCCTTTTCCCAAACCTAATGAAACAATTTTTGGTGCAACAACCTACAAAAAAAGAGAAAGAAATAGAGTTAAAACAAGGAAAAAAGGTGGGAAAAAAACATAGATCACAAACAGGACGTGAACCACGGTCTCCAGTGAACCCGCGACCTTCTCCAACCTCATTATACAGACTTTTTCACTCTTCAAAAGAAGGCTGTTATCGCTCTGCATCTAAAAATGCAAAATGCTATAGCCACTGCATCAAGGCACTGATGCAGAAGGGCACCCAGTGCACATCGCTGAGACGCCAGCAGGTTGTAAGCACTTCCCCACTGTCTTCTGACATCATGTCACATTAAAAAACATTTCATGTTATAAAAATTATCATATATGAACACAATGGATGTATCGAATAAAGCTAAAAGCAAGCATCGCTATGAGTTTAATATGGAAGAAGAGAAGAATATATGGAAGAAGAATGTTAAAAAGACAAATATCACATTAAGGAAGTGTCTTCTTTGTTGCCAGCTGTGCTAATTATTTCATCTTTCTTCACACTTGGATTCAAGTCAACCTACATTAAGTAAACATTAACATTTTCAAAGGGACATCTAGAAATGACGAGAATCTTGTTCTGTTGTCATTCCAACTTACTGAACTTTGTTTAAACCCAGAGAAATCTATGAAAATATTCAATAAAAAAGTCCACTTGTACTCATGCCACCATACAGTACAGTGCATATAATATTATTAGACATAACGGTAATGCTTAACACTCTCACCCTCTAAATAATAGTTTTGGACCTTGACAGCCTTGAAAGCATTGATCTAGCCCACATTTAAATTTGCAGGTAGCTTCAGCACTGGCAGGTGACTCATTAAATCTTAAGTTAGCGTCTCGACCAGTGTGGGTCAAGTTACTTGACAAAAGTATCAGTAACTAATTACTGATGACTTCCCCCCAAAAGTAATCCCGTTACTTTACTGATTACTTATTTTCAAAAGTAATTAGTTACTTTTTTAAAAAATGATTTACAACCTGAATAGGTGATAAAGCAATAGATCTTTCAGCCCAATTCTATTTTTTCTGCATAATCCATCATATAAAATGTAATCAAATGAAAAAGTCTCTTTTTGAAACTTGTTTTATTAGTTTTAATCTTTTAACTTTATGCATCAAGCAAACATTAAATTACATGCAACATTCTCTGACTGGAAGAAATTTGTTTAGCATTTAAACCTATTTTCTGCACATTCCAGCATATAAAATAAAATAGTTTTTTGTGTTTACACTCACTTTTTCAAATAAATGCAAGTAAAACAAAGCAGAAAAGAAATAAAATCAAAGACTCAGCGGTCCTGTTGCTCTATTTTCACCTGTATAGCAGGAGTGGGGCAGGCGTAGGTTTGCCCTGGTGCAGGTGTGTCGTAGTTGTCAGTGGAAGGATCCGGGAGTTTCACATTCCCGTGGCAGCGTACTGTCGGTGCTTGCTCGGTAGTTTAGGGGGGTTTTTCGCTGTAAAAAGAAGTTTTCTTCCTACGCAGTGAGCAGCGGACGCTAATGTTTTTGTCACTTTTTACGGAATCAAACTCAAAGTAAGGTCAGTACTTCCACGCTTTAAACGCTGCACGGTCATGTGCTCTCCCGCACTCGTTATGTTATCCATTGTTGATCTGCACACAGCTGTTGCCACGAATGTTACACTCGCTTACATCATTGTCATGAGACACTCTCGCAAAAACAATCACGGTTTTAGTAACGCAGTAACGCAGCGTGCTTACGGGAAAGTAACAGTAATCTAATTACCTTTTTTGCAATAGTAATCCCTTACTTTACTCGTTACTTGAAAAAAGTAATCGGATTACAGTAACACGTTACTGCCCATCTCTGGTCTCAACCACTCTGGAACAATCTGGCAGCCACCAGTCAGTAGGGAAAAACCAGCAGCTAAAAACCACACCCTGCTACCACAGCTGACTTTTCTGCAAACACTTGCAAAATACTAGTGAAGCTGTGAAAAGCGCAAGCCAAACCTATTCCTTCAAAGTTCAAATTGTGCCTATTGAAATGCATCGCTTGTAGTGATAGGGCACAACTTTTACTTGGAGGGTGAATTTTGTCAAGTTTCAGTACATCTCATAGACTAAATGGCGAACATTTGGAGACAAATTGGTGTCTTTCATGCAAACTACAGGCAACCCCAGGAACCTGCTAACACCAAAAAAAAAAACTATTGCAGCGAGGTGTTTTGTGCAGCACCATCTTTGCGACTGACTAGCCTGCAACCTCCAACAACCACTTTTCAACTGGTTGTAGAATAAATATTTTCCCTTGTGACCAACCAGACTCTAGGCTTGTGTGAACGAGCTTTCTTTAACAATTCTTACTTTCATTATAATGAACCTATATAATATTACATAAGTACTAATATTACTAAGTACTGTGACTACATTATTAGCACAGTAACTCATAAATGATCATGATGTCTGCCTGAATTATGCAAATTCTCATTTGCAACTACCATGACTGACTTGACAGAACTCTGTGTTTTGTTCTCATTTGATGGAGTGATCCCAGGCAGGAAGAAAAACATAATAATTCATTCTATTGTTAGTATAGCAAAACAATGCGAACAAGCAGTTGCTTATTCTTGGCTTCTATTATAACAATTCAGAAAAATTCAGAATAAACTACAGAAGTCATGCTTTCTTCTATATGTTTTCCAAAGACAATAATAGAGTTCCACTTTCCCACACTGGTTTTGATGTTATTAATGAGGAAAAAGATTTCACGACATATTTTCCCCAACTTGTTTATTTTTATCTGACTTTTAGAGCAGTGTGTATGTCTGTGTCACTATGGCTTCATGTGCTACATTTTTACTGCAATGCCTGCTTTTACTGCTGTTTTCATATGGATGGTACACGGACGTTCATATGTTTACATACGTGCATGCATGTTTTTTCCTCAGTATTTCAGTGTTTTTGCCCTGTTGGAGTGCTCTCTTCAACTCAGCACCACTATCATTTAGCCTGTATGCTTTCTTTGAAGTAAACCTCAAAGACCAGCATCAAAGCTTCATCTCTTACAAGAGAGCATGTTGCCTCCTCATGTGAGGAAAATATCAATAAGACTCTTCCCCTGCTATTATGATTTAATGGCTATGTTATTGAATGAGTGGAGTTGAAGAATTTATAATTAGTTTTCCTGGGGAAAATCATTACAATTTGATTAGCTCAACCCTAGTGTTTTACTGCAGTGCATATTTTGCATATTAAGTAGATTGTGTGTTTGAAAATGTTGTGTGTCGTGGTGTGTGTGTGTGTGTGTGTGTGTGTGTGTGTGCGCAGGGTGGGGGTTAGGGTAAGGTGCATGTGTGTGCACCAAGTTGTTGCGTGTCGGTTTTTGGATTTAAGCCTAGATCTGTGCACAAAACCAAAGCTGTGTGTGTGTGTGTGTGTGTGTGTGTGTGTGTGTGTGTGTGTGTGTGTGTGTGTGTGTGTGTGGTAGAAAATATGAACAAATAAAGTTGTTTTGCACAGATTTATTGTTAGTGTGCTGCTTTTTAAAACAAAATGGTGCACTAAAATCCATTTAGAGGTTGTGATGTGTATAATGTCTGAATGTAGTCTTGCAAAATAAAATGTTGTGCAAGTATTCCTTCGTCTGCTGCAAGTACGCTGTAAACTGTACATTGATATAATGTAAATTTAAATATTTCCCCTACAGGATATTCTGATGAACAAAACAGCAGAGCTCTCAAGTTGTGGTTTTTTGATGTGGCATCAGCTCTAAATACGTGAAGTGAAGCCACGGGAATTGAATAAATAGTGTGCAAATGATTCTTTTCCATCTGTCCTTACCTGCTGGATTATTTTATTATTTGACTGTGAAAATCTAGTTAAATACCACTGGTACTCCTGAGTAACTCAAAGTAATGTCAAACAAACCCATGAGAAGAAGTAGAGTAGTGTGAAGAGAATAAAAAGTTTAGTACTTATCATGTGAAAACACAGTTTTACCATGTAAAACCATGGAGCCATTCCAGGCATAAAAACTGAGTCTTCATTACTCCCATTCTGTGAGAGAAGCTCACCTGTCAGTTTGGCAGTGATGTGTCAGGACTGCTGGATGGTGTAGACAGCCTCTGTAACGTAGCTTCCACTGGACTGTGTCACTCACCATCCCAGCGGAATATAAGTGAGAGAGAGAGCTAATTGGCTGAGAAATGAAGTGAAAAGAAAAGGAGGAGTCTGGATCATTTAAAGAAGTAAGAAACCCCCCCACACCTGAACCAACTCGGTATTAGCTTAGTTTGAATCATCAAAGTATGATGAGGTAAAAATTAGGTAAAAATACACTTCTGCAAGTTTGTGAATGGCAACCTGACACTGGATGCAAGATTTATGCTGGGTGATTTTCGGGATTGACGGGTTCTTCTTGCACCTTCTTCCCACAGCATGGTGAGTCTGAGCCACCATGCTGTGAAAGCTGCCACTTCCCTGACTGTCTCTCACTGCCTGAAGAGATCAAACCCAAGCAGATATGCAGATGGATGTCACTGCCCAGTGAGCACTCCAGTAGACCTGTTGGAAATAATAAATTACTGTGTGATGATGATACACTGTTGGATACTAATTAATCTTAAATCAGACTCAAATCAAAGGGGGAAAACTGATCCTACTGTCTATAACAGATGATAGGCATATGACTGAAAGTATATCAAAGCATGTGATCAAGCTGCTATTCAATATTTTATCCAATATTCATTTATTTTTCTGTGTTGTGGCTAATTTTTTATGTACAGTGAGAGAAATAATTACTTCATCCCCAGCAGAATTTATAAGATTGCTCACTTCCAAAGAAATGAACAGTCTCTATGGTAGTTTCATTTTAACGAGAGAGACACAATATCAATCACAAATTCTGAAAGAATACATTACATAAAAGTTTAAATTGCAGGTCATTGAATGAAAAAAGTAATTGATCCTCAAGCAAAGTATGGCTTAGTACGTGGTGGAAAAATCCTTGTTTGCAAGCTACTCTTTGCATAAACTCCTTTAGGTTTCTTGGCTGCCGCTTGCTAACTCAAAGCTTCTGCTCCCTCCACAGATTTCCAGGTATGAGGATCGGAAACTAACTAGGCTACTTCATGACATTAATGTGCTTCTTTTTTAGCCACTTCTGTGTTGCTTTGGTATGTTTTGGCTCAGTGTCATGCTGGAAGACCCAACCATGACCCATTTTCTGTGTTTTGGCTGACAGAAGGAGCTTTTGGTCCAGGATTTTACAGTACATGGCCTCTTCCACTGGTCCCTCAATGTGGTGAAGTCGTCCTGTACCCTTAGCAGAAAAACAGCCCCAAAGCATAACGTTTCCTGTTGACTGTTCCAGCTGCCATCAGATCAATAACAAGCTCCTCCTATGTAGTTTTGAGCTGAACCACCACCTTTCTCATGATCACTCTTACCTCATGAAGCAAGATCTTGCATAGTACTCCAGACCAAGGGTGATTGGTGGTCATTTTATATTTCTTCCATTTCTGAACAAACGCACCAACATTTGCCACCTTCTCACCAAGTTTGCTGCCGATGGTCTTGTAGTCCATTCCAGCCTTGTGCAGGTCTACAGTCTTGGCCCTGATGCTCTTTCCCAGCTCTTAGAGCTTGTCTGTGGAGAAATGTGGATGCCTGTCTGTGCACAGGTGCGCATTATACACAGTTGATTTCAGGAGTATCTGTCATTGACTGATTGAATATAATAGCTAATCTGTGAAGGGCCAGAATTCTGTCTGGGTTTTCCTCAATCAATTTATAACTTTTATGTAACATGTTTGGGGTTTTTTTTTTGTTATTTTTCTTTGGTTGATATTCTGTCTCTAAATAAAACTGTGTAATTTTTTGGTGTCCACATAGTGTGCTGTCAGCCAATCGAAAATCAACTTGACAGTGCTGACCTTTAAGGGTGGGAGAGTCTATAATGGAAGGAAGCTTTAGTTGCTTATTAGCTCTGTTGCAAATTCACTGATATTTAGTCCTCCTTGGTTGGAGTGTTACATGCTCCACAGTATGCAGATAGTTCAAATAGGTCTCCTGGATACACTTCACAGTTCTTGTCCCATCAAATCTGAGCCAAAACATCTGATTAGTTTTATGCTGGCACGGGTGGCTGTAGCTCAGGCGGTAGAGCAGGTCATCTACTGATCGGAAGGTTGGTGGTTCGATTCCTGGCTTCCCCTAGTCTGCATGCCAAATATCCTTGGGCAAGATACTAACCCCAAATTGCTCTCCGATGCATCCATCGGAGTATGAATGTGTGTGAATGTTACTTAGAAAGCACTTAGAACAATGTGCTTGTGCGAATGTGGTGTGAATGGGTGAATGCACAAGTTGTGTAAAGCGCTTTTCTAGGCTCAT
>NW_027052083.1:0-56713 GCF_036321145.2 Pelmatolapia mariae | reverse complement strand
TCAAGAAGATAATTCTTAAGAACACAAGTTAATAAATGTGCAATTACTAAGAGTTGTTGTGGTGTTTTCATTTGCCTGCTGTCATTTTTTATTTCCTCTGCCTTTAGGATTGCAAGTATCCAGGCTCAGGAGAGGCAGTCAGTGGGAAGCCCACTGCTGCTACTTGGCCCTGGTTTGCCCTCATGGATGAGGTGATAGGACAGAGGCCTTCCATTAAGCCTCTGTCCTAATGTCTTCTCTCCCTGAGGACACTCCAGGGCCAAGCACAGCAGTGGGTGACCAAAACGACAGTGATGACGAAGCGGCTCAGCCACCTACGACAGGGAGAAAGAGGGAAAGAGATGATGAGCTGCTAGACCTCATCAGAGAGGACATGAGGCAGCAAAGAGAGGCTGAGGAGAGGAGAGCAGGGAGAGGATGGACAGACTGTTTTCACTTCTTGAAAGATTAGTTCCAAAATGAGTTATGTATTGAGAAATTTATTTATTTGAATATATTTGTTACATTGTTACATGTGTTGCATTAGTGTAAAGGTTTTATGTTATTAATAAATTGATTCAAACAAACAGTAATTGTCACTGAACTCAATTTGATTTACAGGCATTTGTAACATGTATGAACATAACGCTAACTTTGAACAGTATTACTTGGATATTTATTTGATAGCAATAAAGTAAATAACAATAACAATTAAACAAGAATATTTCAAATACACAGTATGTAAAGATGAAAAAACAATATTTACAGTTGTTCACACAGGATTAACCTGAGTGACCTGTTCCTGGACCGTTTCTTGAACAACTGTAATAGATTACAGGAAGTCTCTGGCAGTGTTGCTGAATCTGCCGGAGCAAGATCAGACGTGGATGGGGTGCTGCAACTAAGACCTGCGGTTTGTCTTTTCTGGTCGGGGAGTGGAGAATCACACAGGGTGGTCTGCAAAGAGAGCTTTAGGATGCTTCCTCCCACTGTCCACTGCATCGTCCATCCACAGGGTTTGCAGGGCTGGCTCACTCGTGGCTGACACAGCACTAAGATGTTTTCAGAAATATGCAAGCAGGAGATGGTGGATGCTATATTATTAGTATAATACTTGTAACTCTGTAGCAGAAAACAGATATTTAGTTTATATATTTTATATGATACAGTACATGTGTAAGAATGACCGATGTTGTGCTAAAAAATGATCGTCTGCCAAAAACTGATTTCCGGTTTTTGCCCTAAACTGATTGCTCGTATTTAACCTGCTATAAATAACGTGTTGGTCAAATGTTTCCTTCATTAATGATATCAAGTCACTTTGAGCCACCAGCAACATTCCTGTAACAAGGTAGAAGCTGCAATCAGTTTTTGGCAGTGACTTTTATATATCCTTTATTTATCCAGTTCAAAAAAAAAATATTGTTGACATAAGAAATTTATTTTTTAAGAGTAATCTGGTCAAGAGGACAGCAGACAGCGCAACAAATATATTAATTGTACCTACATTATAACCAGAGTTATAAATATACTTGAACAACAGGTAATTATTGTGTATATAAAACCCCTTAGTAAACCATGTTCACCGAAGTCTATTTACCAACATACATAAAGATATTACACATATTACACACAGAAACATTGGAAATCAGTTTTGGCAGGCGAACACTTTTTTGGCACAACGCTGGCAATAATTCAATTATCCGTGTAATTAACTAAGTAATTCCTAAATGCGTGTAGATTAAAGGAAATTATTTTACCTGGATATGATTGTCTCTGATGAGCCTAAGGTACAAAACGTGCGGGCGACGACAATAAGGTTTTTGAGCGACATTTCTGGGTCCACTTTAAAGTTTCCGCGCTGTGGCGCTAGCGACCGGAAAAACACGCAAGTAAGGGCGGAGTTAAAGGCTAGGAGGCTGTCCACAGCCCATCTGTTATGTTGGATACTCATTGTTTGTTCAATAAAGTTTCTATGGAGAAAAAAAAGGGGGGCTGTCCACAGCCGCTCACTTCCTGACTACCCGTCCGTCTAAGGACACTACCTTGTGACGTAGGTAGGTAGTGTCCTTATGAGCATCCTTCCCATGAATTCGGACACAGCATAAATGACCTCCTCAACATGTCTGAAGTTCTCCAGAGGCCTGGTAATGAACTTATCATTTGATTCAGGTGTGTTGGCTCAGGGTGAGATCTAAAACCTGCAGGACACCGACCCTCAAGGCCTGGAGCTGCTCACCCCTACTGTAGAAGCACAGAGTGCCAGCAGGACAGTCCACATACACTGCTACTCTAAAAGGGAAAGAGGTGGGGAAGGTGGAGATGGATGTATCTTCATAATCATGACAGGCAGAGAAACGAGTATAATTAAGATTAATTAATTAAGATTAAGATACCTTTATTAGTCCCATGCGTGTGAAATTTGTTGTTAAGGCTGCCGACCTTTGCCAACGCCATCTTACCCTTCCGACCATACATACATTACACAAACATCACATGGGGAAGACAGGTCAGAGAGGTATAACAATGGAAAATGCACAACACGAGGAAAGACGAGGAGAAAAAATAACTCCCCCCCAGACTGAGCTCCAACAGGGAGATCAGTTTGAGAACAGAAAAAAAAAAACATAACACCTCAGCACATGAATCAGCACATCTCACAACATAGAAGACATAAGCTTCAAAGGCATTTGGAGGGGGTGGGGGGTGATTCTAGGTCTGTGTCAGTGTACATGTATATCTGTGCGTGTGTGTGTGTTCCATGTTCAACCGAGAGAAAGTGTCCCCTCACCCAATTAGGCAAAAGTCAACAGTCTTCGGTCGACGCGGGTGGCCTTGAAGGAGGGAGAAAGTCACAACACAGTCTTGTTATCTAAGGGAGAATTGTTATTCCCGTCAGCTTTTGCCTTGAGCATCCAGCTGGCGCCAGGGGGGCCGCATGAAATGAAGATGGTATCTGTTTTGGTTAGTGCGAACAAACTGCTTCCAATTTTACAGTTGTCTAATGTCCGTCACTGGTCACAAGTCTCTCATTGGAGAGCTGTGAGCCTCTCCACGATGTTATCCATCCATGCCGAGATGTTATCCAGTTTGCTCATAGGGCATGAGTGTTCACGACAGCCGTGAGCCTCTCCAAGATGTTGTCAGATGATGTCAGATGTTGTCTGATGTTGTCGGTCTCAGCACTCACAGCAGCCGCAAGCTTCTCCAAGATGTCATCCGTGCTGCACCTGATGAGCCCATTCTGAGAAGCCACAGCTCCATCGTTCCAATCAACATAGCGGGCAGCCTTGTGAGGATTTGAACAGCCGTTTCCGTTTTCTTTATTCTTTGATAAGCCAGGGCCAAGCCAGCGCCGATCAGCAAGAACCCTGGTATCATGGTTCCGAAAAGATGTCTTCAATGTCTTGTCACGGGCTCTCCCGAACCCAGGCTTCTCATCGAGGGTGTCAATTGCATTCAGGGACCAGTTGATCTAATCCATAATTCTTTAGGTTTTTCAAGAACAAGTCTGGGAGACTCTCTTAGGGTTAGAGAATAAGCGAGAGTATACAAAAGACATGAGAAGCCAAGCAGGAAAGATAAGGGAGAGGGAGAGGGGAGAAGGAGAAAGTGCGACCGCCTCCGTCAAGAGCCAGAGCAACTGAGACTCCAGGACTGATTAGTCCATCCAAAAATGGTTTCTTCATCTTTCTTGGTGATTCCTTTGTAAATCACTGGTATGTGAACGTCTCCGCTCAACCTCCCAGTAACAGCAGCCAGTCAGACCATTTCTACACAGCAGCTGAGGATAAACATCACATCTGTCTGCATGATCAGGATATGGAAGACCCTCCCACACAAATGTCACCTTCCTGTTGTTGTCAGACAGTTTGTGTTCACTGTGTTTGTGTCGATTTGAAGATGGTTGAATGTGTGCTGCTTTGTTTTCATGAATCCCATTAAAAACACACTTACACTTCCTCAGACCTGGTCTCAACTATTGGACTCCAGCAGGCTCCACCCTGAAAGGAGGAGGGGTCAGAGCAGTCAGCATGCACACATGGACATTACATCAGTCTCATAGACACTGAGAACAATTTGTGTATGAGACTAAAGAAACAGTCCATACATAATTGAACAAAAGGCCTCTAAAGTTCTGTGGTTGCCACATTCCTGAACGACTGTTTAATTACAGCAAAAAACATAATTATAATTATCTTGATTGATATTGTAATCTCAGTTTTTCAACACAATTTTTCATTAACTTAAACATCCTGAAGATAATGAATTTAAAATATTACAGGAGAATTCCTTCAACTTTAGGTTTAATTAAAAAAAAAAAAAAAAAACAGAACAAAAGTGAGGGTGGTGTCGTAGGGCGTTAGGCTCTGATCACTGGATGGTTTTGACCTGAAAGTCTGTCTGTCATGTTTCGGCTGTGTGCAGGCAGGAATTGGACCCAAACGCAAACTCACTGGAGACAGGACTGAACTCAGAATGGCAGCTTTTATTGCTGAACACAAAACTCTACAAAACCTAAACTGGGAAGACTCTAACAAAACACACACAGGGGGCCAAAGGTAGAAACACACAGCATGAGGGAGATCGCGACACTGACACAGAGAAACACAGGGCTTAAATACACTGGGAAATAACGAGTGGAATGAGACACAGAAGGGGAGCACAGCTGGGAGAAATCGGACATAACGAGACCCAAGGGAAGCGAAACTCAATACATTCACGTAGGACACTGACCTTCAAAGTAAAACAGGAAATGTAACATAGACTTGACTTGACTAGGGCAGACAGAGCAACTAAGAAACACAGAGAACAATAACAAGGAGACAGAGGGTGGTGTTACGAGTTCAAAATATTGGAGATGGATACAAGAGGAAAACCAAACTAACAACACTGGTCCGGCCGGGTCAAGTCAAACGATGATTTTAATGAACACACGTGTGGGAGATGAACACTGCATACAGACAGCATAAGATCTCTCACCAAAAAACCACACAACAATAGTTTTTATGAAATCAGGGTATTAGAACGCCCCCTCATACGTAAAGCAGGTACAATACAATCAATGTTGACAACTTTTAACACAAAAGAACATCTTCTTCCCGAGGCCAGGTCCTTCCCAGTAATCTTCTAACTCCGCTTATCCCCTGGAACAAACCGTCTCTCCTGCAAGCATAATCAAACAGCTACAAGGCTTTGCAAACTATTATTTAAATGTTTGAACTCTCACCTATACATGAGTTTAACTACTGCTTGTGTGTGTGCGTGTGTGCCTCGACCTCAGCATTCACTCTGTCTATAAGGACAGAGGCCAACTCTTCATGTGTGCAATAACCTAACTGAAACCATGCATGTAATATGTTGAATAAATGTTCTAATCAAATGCCACTATTCAAAGCTTAATAAAAAGAATATAAATGCATAAAGGATAATAATAAATAACATAGTATATGTGTTTTGTAAGCGTGTTCTTTCCATAGCTCAAAGTCCTTAACACAATAGATTGTTCGGACCTCGCGCCGAACAAAGCTTCCGACCCTCCACTAGATGACCGAGCCCCCTCTTTAGCAAGCACAACAATACAATGCATGTATATCAAAATGATTATCACTGCACCTGTAATAGAAAATGTTAATATGGGATTATGACGATACCTGTGATAGAAGATTAACATGAGGTTATAACAATCACAGTCATCCAAACTTTAATGTAATGTCAATAGCTTCAATAAATGCTTTAATGCAATGCTTATTATATGATTCTGATGCAATGATAAAATAACAGTAAAATATCTCTTCTCAGTGGCTAACTATGTCATGAACACGCTGTGTGGAGGCAGATGAGGACCCAAACGCAAAACTCTCAGAGACAGAAGTGGAACTCAAAAACGCTGCTTTATTGCAGGACTTACAAAGTAACAAAACTAAACTGGGAGAACTAAACTGAGGACCGAGGGAACACAGAGAGACACACAGGTTCGGGAGGAGACATTGACGACGCGACACTGAACAGATAGAGACATGCACATAAATACACAGAGGGTTAACGAGGGAAGTGGGGACACACGGGGAACACAGGTGACACAGATAATCATAACGAGACATGGCAGGAGTGAACACAACGTGACGCATACTGACGAGGGACTGTCAAAGTAAAACAGGAAGCGCACAGAGGTTCAGACATAACGGGCTGGGGAAACATGGAATAAAACACAAGGAGGGGACACGGGGGTTCACAGATACAGAGGAGCACACAGAGGGTAACCAAATAAGGAACATCTTAACTGAACGACCCATGAACCAATGCCTAAATAAAGAGCAAAATACAAAATGCACAAAAACTAAGAATACTGGGCCAATGTGGCCCAGGACCATGACACCACCCCCCCCTCAAGGGCTGGCTCCTGACAGCCGAAACCCAAGAACCAAAAGACAAGAAAACACAAAACAACCCACCCAGGGCGGGAGGCGGGGGACCAGGACGGAGGGAACGAAAACCAAACAAAACACAAGGAGCAGGAGACCAAAACTGAGTCCACAAATACACAAAACAGGTCAAAACAGGGAAGCAAAGTCCAAAAAGGGCAGAAGGTCAACCCAGAAGGCGACGGCAGTAAAGTTCAGTTCAGCTGTTCCGGAGGCCGGCCACGTGAAAAGCGGCAGTGGCAGCAGAACGGGTCCGGAGGCCGGCCGCGAGGAAGACGGCGGCGGCAGCAGGGCAGGTCCGGAGGCCGGCCGCGTGGAAGACGGCGGCGGCGTGGACACAGTTCCGGAGGCCGACCGTGCGGACGGCAACGTCGCGGGAACAGTTCAGGGGGCCGGCCTCGACGGCGGTGACGTCCAGCTGGTGGCCCGGAAAGGGGCCGGCGATTCCGAGGTGCAGAAGCTGGACCAGGCGTAGCAGAAGCAGGGACCGCGGCTGGACCAGGCCTAGCAGAAGCACAGGCAGAGGCCGGGCCAGGCGACGGCGAAGCTGGAGCCGATGCAGAGGCCGGGCCAGGCGCGGGTGAAGCAGATGCGGAGGCCGGGCCAGGCGGAGCAGAAGCTGACTTGGACCCTCCAGCGGAGACGAGGAGGTGCTGGCCGGGCTGACCAGAGCCGCCAGCGGAGGCGAGGAGCGGCTGGAGAGGTTCTCCTGAACCCCCAGCGGAGACGAGGAAGTGCTGGCCGGGCTGACCTGAGCCGCCAGCGGAGACGAGGAGCGGCTGGAGAGGTTCTCCTGAACCCCCAGCGGAGACGAGGAGGTGCTGGCCGGGCTGACCAGAGCCGCCAGCGGAGACGAGGAGCGGCTGGAGAGGTTCTCCTGAACCCCCAGCGGAGACGAGGAGCTGCTGGCCGGGCTGACCAGAGCCGCCAGCGGAGACAAGGAGGTGCTGGCCGGGCTGACCTGAGCCGCCAGCGGAGACGAGGAAGTGCTGGAGGGGTCCTCCTGAACCCCCAGCAAGAACAGATGCAGTGCCAGCAGGTGTGGAGACCTCTGGCTTAGCGGACGCTAGCTGTAGCTGCACAGGGCACACAGTCGGCTTGGGATGCAACGGCTGGGGCTGTGCAGGGCAAACAGTCTGTCCAAGCTTTGTCAGCACGACGCTGTCCTCAACTGACTGAGAGAGCTCACAAAAGCTTCCAGCCGAGGATGGCAGTGGCTGAACAGGTTGCTGAGCTACGAACTGAGCTGATAACTGAACAGGCAGTGGAGCAAGAAACTGAGGTGGTAACAAAATGGATGACTGAGCAGATAATGGAGCTGATAACTGTGCTAGAGACTGAGCTGGTGACAAAACAGGAAACTGTGTTAATAACTGAGCTAATGACTGCGCTATGGACAAAAGTGCAAGTTGCAGTGGTGGTGGAACAGCAGGTGGTTGAACTTGTGACTGAGCAGGTGCCTGACTTTTGGCTGCTCTCCTCCAGGAAACAGGAACGAGTACTGGGCCTGGCCGAACACCAGCCATCCCCACCCGAGGAACAGATACGGGTGCAGGGACGAGCTGGGCTCTGGCTGCCTTAACCCTGGGAGCCGGTGTAGGTGCAGGTGCTAGCTGGGCCTCTGCTGCTCCCACCCGAGGAACTGAGACGGGTGCAGGAGTCGGCAGGGTCACAGCTGACCTCACCCGGGGAGCCGGAACAGGTGCAGGCAATGGCTGGGTGTCCATCAACCCCACCCGAGGAGCAGGTACGGGTGCCGGGATGAACGGAGCCTCTGCCAGGCTGGGGACAGGAGCAGGGACCAGCTGGACCTCAGCCACCCTCACCCGAGGAACTGATACGGGTGCAAGGGGAAGCTGGGCCCGCGCTGCCCTGGTTACAGGAACTGGAGTTGGAGAGCTGAGCTCAGGAGCAGTAACAGTCACTTGGTAAACCAGGTTATTGGTGCCGAACTCAGTTTTAGGAGGTCTAGGTTTAAAACAAGCAGGTCCTAGAAAATCCACTGCTTTTAAACTCTCCAGGATAGAGCTAGCGGTCCTGGAGGAGATTAGCTTAGAGACAGTCACAGAAGCAGTTTCAAAACAGACAACATCACTAACTGTTTCTTGAGGAACGGCGTGCTGTCTAACACAGGTCAGGGAAGGGAGAACGCCAGAGACAGTTCCTTTCAGAATCTCGGATGAAATGAAAATCACAGGTTGAGAAACAGAATCAATTTTCAAACAGTCCATAGGTGAAGCGACACAGCTGGCCGACTCAGAACTAACTGGATGGGGGGCCACACAGTCCAGGGATGAAGTAGCACCCACAACAGCTTTCACAACAACTGGTTCAGAGGAACAGTGAACAGGATCAAGCATGCATTGCCACAGATGGTCACAGAACTTGAACTGATCAGCCAACTCTGCAACGCTTAACCCCAGTCTCTTGGCTAGTTTAACAAAGGAAGCAGCCATCTTGTTACCACTCACTCGAAAAACTGAACGATTAATTACTGGTTGTGGAGCTGACTGGGCCACACTGGACAGGTCAAAAGACAAAACGGGTTGGAACATGCAACAGTCACTAGAAGGAGCATCAGCTACAGAACACACAGTCTCACATGGTTTGTGCTCCTCAGCATGCACTGTTATATCTAGGGCTGATGATGGCGGTGGTGTGTGGCTGAGCTCAGACTGGAAAACCTCAGAGTGTACAGGCTGATTAAAACAGTTCTGTGGGGTTACAATGCTGGTAGCAGTATGTGGGTGAGTCTGGTGTAGGATAGCAGTCTTTGGTTCAGCTAACTCTACAGGTGAAACATTCATACTGGCTAACTCAGAGGAAATACTGCAAGCATCACAAAAATCTGAGGGCTCAGAAACACAAAGATTACCAGTGAAAGCAACAGGTGAATTATCTGACACGGAGGTGCCTCGCTGAATACTGTCCTTGGAGTCCAAACACAAAATGGCAGAATTGTCTGAGTTAGGCTGCACAATATACACGGAGGGCCAAACAGTGCTACTCACAGCGGGGGATAAGTCATGAAGTCCAGGTTCAGAACGTTTGGGCTGAGTGTGTGAAGCACAGTCACTCTCTCCCACGGGTGCAGCCTGCTTGGCTGTACCGGAGCGACGGCGGCGTGAACGCCGTTTTCGCCGAGAAGGGGGAGGAGACGAGCCAGGCCGCGAATCCTCCAGCGGACCGGGCTGAACGTCCTCCGGCTCTTCATACTGGAGCGGCAGCTCCGGGCGGATGCGTATGGGAGACGAGGAAGTCCTGGATGTGGGGATGTAGCGCACCGAACAGCCATGGGAGTCCGGACACCATCCTCTGCAAACGGATGGCAACGGTCTCCCGATATTCTGCCCCTGGCAGCGCTGCCCACTCCTGACAGTGATACTCCACCGTGTAAATTAAATCCTCGCGGAGTTCAGCGGAGGGATTGTGAGATGCTGGGTCCATGTCGTGGTCGCGTCGTACTGTCATGAACACGCTGTGTGGAGGCAGATGAGGACCCAAACGCAAAACTCTCAGAGACAGAAGTGGAACTCAAAAACGCTGCTTTATTGCAGGACTTACAAAGTAACAAAACTAAACTGGGAGAACTAAACTGAGGACCGAGGGAACACAGAGAGACACACAGGTTCGGGAGGAGACATTGACGACGCGACACTGAACAGAGAGAGACATGCACATAAATACACAGAGGGTTAACGAGGGAAGTGGGGACACACGGGGAACACAGGTGACACAGATAATCATAACGAGACATGGCAGGAGTGAACACAACGTGACGCATACTGACGAGGGACTGTCAAAGTAAAACAGGAAGTGCACAGAGGTTCAGACATAACGGGCTGGGGAAACATGGAATAAAACACAAGGAGGGGACACGGGGGTTCACAGATACAGAGGGGCACACAGAGGGTAACCAAATAAGGAACATCTTAACTGAACGACCCAGGAACCAATGCCTAAATAAAGAGCAAAATACAAAATGCACAAAAACTAAGAATACTGGGCCAATGTGGCCCAGGACCATGACAAACTACTCAGAAACTAAAGAGAATACAAGAAAACCAAACTAAGACACTTCACTAAAGAATAAGCCGGTACAACAAAGAGAACTAAGATCATAATACAAAAACTCAGAGGCACAAGAAACTCAAAACACTGGGTCACCGACCCAGGACCGTGACACTGTCTCACGAAGACAACCAGTCCATGCAGTCCTGCCTCCACGTGATGTCTGCAAACTGCACCACAGCTGTGAGGCAAATAAACAACAGCTGTAGTTAACTGTTGAACTGAGTCCAAGTCACCATCAGCCCAGTATTCACAAGCACAATCACTGCCCCATCTTTGAAAACACTGCAACAGTTTTAATTTCTCACATCCTGTTGGATTTATTCAAACATCGACTGAAATCATTTCAATAAGGAGAGATCATTAGAAAAAATGAACATGATTTATTGATGATTAGAATTTAGATAAAGGTGTTTGGCGGTTAGATTCCGATGGGCCGGCTTGGTGAAAAAGAACCCCACCTGTGAAAGGGATCAGAGAAGGAAGACCTGGAGCCTAGATGGTGGTGGTGGAGATGAAGATGGTGGCTTGAATGTAGCCTGAGGGAGGAGAAATGGCAATGGGGAGAAGGTGGGCTGCACAAAGGTGTCTGCAAAGGAGAATGACAGATGCAGAGTGAGATTAAACGTATGTGGCATGAATGCTGATTGGCCTGGAGAAGGCCGGAAGAAGGTGATTGGACTAGACCAGTGATGTCACAAACAGCCGGACAGCATCAGAAAGTGGGAGTGATGCGAAGCTGAGATTTAGCCTCCAACAGGGGATGGACAGATGTGAGACCACAGATGTTCCTTCTTGAGCTTACACAGAAGCTTCAGGATGTTGGTTTTGTTTGATAGACCTCTATTACCAATACCCATACATCAATGTAAAACAAGTTAGATGAATGAATGAGCCACACAAAATCAAATCAGGGTGTCTTTATTTCTAATCCTGGCAGTGATCGTTCTCATCCTGAAACTGCTGCAAGACAGTCAAGAGGCCTCACAGATAGTTGAAATTTACAACAAAGGTTTTGACCTGCAGGTGGGTTTGTGTGCACATGAGGCTGTAAGAATTGAAATCTTTATTAAACCAATCTGATTGAAAGCTTCAGGTTTTGATGAGGCTGAGCATGCTAGCTGCTAGTATGGCCCAGCCAATCACCTGACCTGAATCTAACTGAAAATCTATGGAAAGAATTAAAGCTCAGAACTCATAGAAGGAGACCACAGAAGGTTTAGGAAGAACGAGCCAAAATCACACCTGATCAATACGCACGACTAGTTTCTCCAAACAGGTGGTGTCTTGAAAATTTAGTACGAAGTATTAAATACAGTTCAAAAAGTTGAAAAAGTGTTTAACAGTTTTTCGCTCTGTCATTTCTCATTATTACACATCATTTATGAACATCTGTGGTTTGATTTCTTTGCATTTGATGATTGGACAGTGTTATCACCATCTGGTGATAATTTCATGACAATAGCACATTTAGAAATATATTTACATAGAAAATTGGTGATATGTTCAATACTTATTTTACCCGCTGTACATCACAATTGATATTTAATCTATTTTTAATCAAACATTCAGAACTTTTGATTTTCTTCTCTGGAGAAAAGTACAGAGCTGGACTCATAGTGTCGTGTTGATGTTTGGCAGGCAGAGTCCTGGAGCCAAACCTACAATAAAGCTGAACTCTCTGCAGCTTTATTGCTAAACTGCAAGATTACACAGAACCTGAGCAGACAGGAACATGAGCATATTAACTAGGAAACATTGAACAGAGAGCACACACAGCACTGAGAGTTCACAACACAGAACAGAGGGGCCGTTTATCAATGCCCAAGTACGCGAGTACGTACTCGCGTTCTCGGTGAGTACGCACTGGCCGAGAACGCACGGGAGTACGGACTCGCCGAGAACGCGAGCACGGACTCGCGATTTGTACAATTGGAACACCAGCGTACGTGATGATGTCACAGGTCCGGAGTTTTTACTGCCGTCCCCTCTTAATTTAACTGTGAGTAACATGTTATGAAGCTTAACTTTAATCACAGCCAAACCGGTTTACTCAGGAACAAATAAAACACTGAAATAAACCAAACATTAACATTTAGAAGTGATCTAAGTGACTTATATATCATTTTTAACCTCAGTAGTGAAACCTCTATTAATAAAAATAGTGTACATGTACATACGTGTACATACCTTAATAAAAACAAGCAGGTGAGAAGTTAGAACGCTTTTATTTCTATTCTAGTGGACACTCAATACTATAGACAGCTGCTGGAGTTTCTTTAACCTGAGTAGTGAGAAGACCGCGAGCGGGGGTGGGGGGGGGGGGGTGGGGGTGGAAACGATGTGCCGGGAGTCCGCTGTTGAGTTTTGGACGAAATGCATTCTGGGATATATAGCTGTCCCAAGTCCACACCGATGCATGCTCGATGAAACGGGCGGATCGAGAACACATCCGGGACTTTTTCGCGTTCTCGGCTTGATGCGTACTTCGAATTGGAACAGTACTTGGTCTCCGACTGATGACGTATCACGAGAACGCAAGTACGCACAAGTACGCATATTGAGAAACGCCCAGGGAGATGCAACACGAGGCAGGAGACTATCAAAATAAAACAGGAAACAACACACAGAGACCCAGACTGAGACACGTGAGGTTGACACAGGGATTGGGAATAACCAGATTCAGATGCACTAGAAAGTACGAAATTTAGGACCAACAAAGAACCAAAACAGAACTTAATACAAACATCTCTCAAAAGACTGAACCACAATAAAGTCAAAGACCCAGGACTATGACACATGGACTGATTACTTCCCATGTACATACAGCTGGGCTTTGGTTTAGAATAACTCCAGTGGATGGGAGCAGGAGGAGAGCACAGACTCTGTTTGGGTCTGTTTATGTGAAGAACACTAAAACTAACATGCTGTACGTGTTCAAAACATAATGAAAAGTAACACAAACCTCAAATAAAATCACACTGAACACATGAATATAACATTGATAACTCAGCTGCTGCGTACATATCAAAATGTTACTGATTAATTCTCATGGACAAAAATCCAGAAAAGCTCTGGTGGATGTGAGGGGGATGTCAGTCTGATAAATTCTAATAGACGGAAATAGAAAAATCAGTTTTAGTCATCAGAAACAGGCTTTTCTCTCTTCTTTTTCCCCTCAGATGGTTGGGACCGTTTTCACTCCCAAAGCATAACATACCATCGATTTGTCACATGGCATCGATTTGTCACATGGCATCGGTTTGTTAGGTTTTGGGATGAGAGCGTGTTGGATGGTTACCTGTCTTGGTCTGGTGGAGGTCTCTTCCTGTTCTTCCTCCACACTGTCACCGTGTGCTGCTTTCAGTAGATTGTTTGAATGTTATTTTATGAATGTTTTTCAGATTTTATAAGAAAGTTTTATGCTCCAGAGATGAACAACAGTCAGTGTCAGGGAGGACTGTAGTGACCATCTCATGTTTCCTGTGGATTATTTGTTAGACTTGATTACAAGTTCAGTTTGAAGCCAATGACTATGCTGACAGATTGATATTTATGTGGAGCAAACATGGTTTTACGCATATAAAACACACTGAACATAAATCTCACATGTGTGGACTCATGGACTGATGACTTCTTATGGACATGCAGCTGGAATCAGTTTGAGAGAAGTTCTGGTTGATGTGAGGGGAAGCAGGACTCCAACTGGTTCAGACAGACATGGAGAGAAAATGACTTTTTCATTAACACTGAAGTGTTTCTTTCTTCTCTCTCCCCTCAGATGACTTCACACTATAACCAAGGACACCTCATAGGGGATCATCTGATTGTGGCTTCTCTAATAATCTTTCTAATAGTAATATTGTTCACTGTTATGTTACAGAGTGAAGTGAGATTAGTGCTGTAAAACTTCCATAACACTGAACAGATGCCACCACAGATATGTTGAAATCTCAGTCAAAACAAGTCAAAACAAATGAAATCCATGAATCAGAAATGCTGATTGTTGAACAGATAATTCAGTCTGTACATGAGGAGGAAACACTTTAGACTAAACTACATACAGAAACACATGAACCAGGGCACAGTGTAAATCCAGGAGCTCTGTGTGCAACAGCTGACCTGTATGAACACAAAACATTGACTGAAGTCCACGTTGATGCTTTCTGTCTGTTTAACTTTTACATTTGAAGTAACACATTTTACTTCAAACACACAGATCAGGTAGAAAACTGTGGATTAGAAAACAAATTCATCAAGAAGGTCCTGAAGCAAGAAGTTCATCATTGCATAGAGTAAGAAAGAGGACATGAATCATCCCACGGGTCTGTGCAGTCGTTATATTATCATCACCTAAATCATGTCAGCATACTGTGTGTGTGTGTGTGTGTGTGTGTGTGTCTGTGTGTGTCTGTGTGTGTGTGTGTGTGTGTGTCTGTGTGTGTGTTGCTTTTTTAAATCTTCTACTTAGAGTTCAAATTTGGATAGTGATAAAAACATTGCACTGCTTCATTTAATATTTAATTGAACACATCTGTGGTTGAATTTGAATCTTAAATGTTTTTGATTTCAAAGATGTGGTTCTGATATGAAGGAACAGGAAGTAAATTGTTGCCATGGATACAGTGAGACAGACGCCTCAGACCCTTATTTTTTATTTCTTTTACTTTTTCTTTTATTGATTCATTTCTTTATTTTTACATTTGAAAAAGTGTATTTGTCTGAATGAACTAATCCCCATTTCCCATGCTTTGTATCACTGGTCATACTGGGAACAGCCACAGAAAATGTTTGTAAAGAAGAAATCTTAAACATGAGCAGATTCTCAGGCGATTTCTGTTTCCTAACCATTGTTTCAGTGCACACGTCCCATCACTACATGTGTGTTAAAGATTTCTTTGGGATCAAAATCATCCACTGACAGTTATCAGTACAAACAGAATGCAAAAATCCAAAGTTCAGACTTCAGAGTTACTAAAACAGAGATCTGAGGAAAACTGGTTATTCACACGACTTTTCATGTGTGAGCAGTAGAGCTGGTTTCATTTTCAAATGTAGGTGTTGCAGTGAGGATTGCAGGGAGACGTTTGCTGAATAGCTGCAGCTCTGCTCCTGTAGACTGCCTCTGAATGTGTGTGTGCTAATAAAGTCACTTTAATTAAATGTCACCTGTCAGGGAAAACTTTGTGTTAACTGAAGAAAGTTCACTTCTCTTTCATTGCAGCTCCACTCTTATTTTTGATGCACTCATTTGTTTCATAAATGATTTCAATGATTTTGCCACACCTCTGCATTGTCAGGTCGGAGCATGTGTGCTTTTGATGAAATGCTGATATGATGACGCTTGATTGGGGAAAGATTTCCACAGGTGGTGTTGTTGGTCTCCTTCTTCCAGTTTTCTTGTTGCTGCCTCTCTCCTCGCCTCAGCTGCTGCAGCTGTATCATGTATGTTGTTATGTTACATACAAAGAGGAAGAGGAATTTGTGACATTAAAGAGTAAAGATTCTTCTAATTGTTTTCCATCTCATCTCCTACTGCTTTAGTCTGCGTGGACAATATATGAGTAAAGCATTACCAAGCCAGATTATATTTGGAATATTTCAAACAGAGTACATTACAGTAAAATCTGCTTTCAATGTGACATTTACTTTGATCCTTTAAGACCAGTGTTGGTCAAGTTACTTGAAAAAAGTAACCAGTAACTAATTACTGATTACTTCCCCAAAAAAGTAATCCTGTTACTTTACTGATTACTTATTTTCAAAAGTAATTAATTACTTAGTTACTTAGTTACTTAGTTACTTTTTAAAAACACGATTTACAACCTGAATAGGTGATAAAGCGATAGATCTTTCAGCCCAATTCTACTTTTTCTGTATAATCCATCGCACAAGATGTAATCAAATGGAAATGTCTCTTTTTAAAACTTGTTTTATTAGTTTTAATCTTTTAACTTTATGCATCAAGCAAAAATTAAATTATATGCAACATTCTCTGACTGGAAGAAATTTGTTTAACATTTAAACCTATTTTCTGCACATTCCAGCACATAAAATAAAATATTTTTTTGTGTTTACACTTAGTCTTTCAAATAGATGCAAGTAAAACACAGCAGAAAATAAATAAAGTCAAAGGCTAGTTGCTCTATTTTCACCTGTAAAGCAGGAGTGGGGCAGGCGGAGGTTTACCCTGGTGCAGGTGTGCTGCAGCGGTCAGTTGAAGAATCCGCGAGTTTCTCTGTGAATTTCCCATTACAGTCGTAGCGCACTCGGCGCTTGCTTGGAAGTTTAGGGGGGGGGGGGGGTTTTCGCTGTAAAAAGAAGTTTTCTTCCCACGCACAACGGACGCTAATGTTTTTGTCACTTTTTATGGAATCAAACTCAAAATAAGGTCAGTACTTCCATGCTTTAAACGCTGCATGCTCATACTCTCTCCCGTACTTGATATATTATCCATTGTTGATCTGCACACAGCTGTTGTCACGAACGTCGCACTCGCTTACGTCACTATCATGAGACATTCTCGCAAAAAACTCACGGTTTTAGTAACGCAGTAACGCAGCGTTCCTACGGGGAAAGTAACGGTAATCTAATTACTGTTTTTACAATGGTAATCCCTTACATTACTCGTTACTTGAAAAAAGTAATCGGATTACAGTAACGCGTTACAAGTAACGAGAAACTATCAGGATCACATGCCTCCAGTGGTCACTGTGAGTAACTACAACTCTGCACATACAATAATGAAGATGAAGATATGTTTTTATTGTAGAAAGATGAACCAAATTTAGTTTGACTCTCTGACAAACGATGGCAAGATAAAAGTAGTTTGTTAAAAAAAGACACAAAAATGGTAACAATGAAAACAACAGCATATCCTGATAAGATACTTTTTTTCAAACCATCCGATGGATCCCAGGACCCAAATCCAGGATAAAGAGGTTCAGTGAATGTGGTGTTGAAGGTGTGGAGGTGGATCAGAGAGTCAGAGGAGACTCTGTAGAAGGACAGAGTGCCAGCAGGACAGTCCACATACAGTCCTACTCTGTTAGAGACAGAGGAGGAGGAGGAGATGGAGGAGGAGATGGATGTTTCTCTGTTATTGTGCCACACAGAGGAATAATGATCAGAACAGAAAAGACTCCAGGACTGATCATTTCCACCAAACACACACTCATCACTCCTTCCTTCCCTTTTGATTCCTCTGTAACTCACTGATATCCAAGCCCTCCTCGTCCACTCGACTTCCCAGTAACAGCGACCAGTCAGACCATCTCTACACAGCAGCTGTTCACAAACATCAAATCTGTCTGGATGATCAGGATATGACTGAACCTCCTCCACATGTGTCACCTTCCTGTTGTTGTCAGACAGTTGGAGCTTTGTGTTCACTGTGTTTGTGTCGATTGTGAGTTGACAGGAATCTGATGGAGAGAACAAACACAATCCAGCTGCAGTTATTGATCCATCATCTGTTCATTGATTGACACTTTGATGATGACTCCTGGCATCAGAGATGTGAATGACGAAGATGATTGAATGTGTGCTGCTTTGTTTTCATGAATCCCATTAAAAACAGACTTACACTTCCTCAGACCTGGTCTCAACCATCGGACTCCAGCAGGCTCCACCCTGAAAGGAGGAGGGGTCAGAGCAGTCAGCATGCACACATGGACATTACATGGCTCTCACACACACACTGTTACACACTGATAAAGGAACAGTCCAACATTTTGACACATAAATGTTTAAACTTCAAAAGAGCAAAACTCATAATCACATCACATTTAATCTCCTTTATTAAGCACGATGTCCAGGGAGCATTGACATGTGCCACAGTCAAGGTTCAACACACTGTGACATTCATGCTGTCAGGGAGTGGGTGCATATTACATGTAAAGACTGGGACTGGGTACAAAAACTGATCCAGTACAGGTAGAGTGCAGCAGCCAGTGCATCACATATTTTGAGCTAATGCAGCAGTCATCACACCACATACTGCTTTCTATGTAAAGGAGCCTTCATCCTCAGATTAGGGCTGTTTGTGACCATAAAGTCTGTCTCACAAGGGCAGCCACTGGTCCAGGCCAGGATGCCTCCACAGTGGGATGTCTGAGGGTGCAGACATGGGTGAAGTTAAGACCAGGTACCAGTGGACCTGAGTTATTGTTTCACTCCACCAAAAGCAGCAGAGAAAGACGATTATTAATAATCCTTCTAATTAATAAATGCTCTGTAGAGCAAATTTGTTGACGGTAAATCAATCAATCAAGGCTTTATTCGTCACATGCAGGGGGGTCCTGCAGTGAAATGGGACCCCCCCCGACCTTACATAGACACACAAACATCACATGGGGATACAGTCGGAGATTGGTAGCATTGGAGAGAAAAACATTGAAATGTACATTACAATGGGAAAGTACAAGAGGAAAAAAAGAGACCCCTTCTCATGCTGTGCTTCCATGGTAGGACAGCACGAGAACAGGAAACAAAAAAACTCCTCTGCACAAAAAAAGCACATAAATGTGACACAACATTGGGAAGACATAACAAGCCACACGGTAGGGTGATGGGTAAGGAGCAATGTGAAGCAAACCCAGCAGCCGCCTCGCACAGCGCTATCTTATCCAGCGCGGCACGTAGACCCGCCGTGTTCCCCCACAGGAAACAAGCATCGAAGGCGTTTGGAAAGGGAGGGGGATAAGTGTGTGGTTTTCAGTGTAAGTGTATGTGTGTGCGTGTCCATAGTTCAGCGGAGACAGTGTCCTTCGCCCTGCCAGGCTAAGTAAACAGTCTGCCAGCCAACCCAGGTGGCCTTAGAATGGGGAGGAACAATGTCAACACAGGCGTTATCTCGGATTGTTTTGATCGGCTCCAGCCTTGAGCCCGCAGCTGGCGCCGGAGGGGTAGCCGCATTAAGATGGTGATTTCTTTCCAACAGCTCATGAGAATTTCGAGCTGTATTGTTTTAGCACTCCGACACTGATCTCTCCATCTCCCGTTGGATAGCCGTCAGTTTCTCCATGATGTTGTTAACCTTCAATTCCGTGGTCTTGTCAATCTTTTGCTCACAGAGCCGGTTCTGAGACCTCGCGACCGCAGCCAACTGATCCGTGATGTTTTCCAGCTTTCGCCCATAGTTGTTGATTTGAGCTGATTCTTCCCTGATGTGTCCCAGTATCCGCTCAGAGATGTTATTCTGAGTATTCACTGCAGCCGCAATAGCCTCCAAGCTCTTGACCATGTCCCCGTCTGTGAGCCCTTTCTGAGAAGCCGCGTCTCGTCCAGTCAATCCAATCTCAGCAGGCAGCTTGGTGGGGGTTTGAGCAGTCAGTCCCGCTGTCTTGATTCTCCGATAAGCCAGGGCCAAGCCAGCTCCGATCAGCAAGAACCCTGCTATCATGGTTCCGAATAGGTAGATATGGTAAATGGTAAATGGCCTGTATTTGTATAGCGCTTTACTAGTCCCTAAGGACCCCAAAGCGCTTTACACAACCAGTCATCCACCCATTCACGCACACATTCACACACTGGTGATGGCAAGCTACATTGTAGCCACAGCCACCCTGGGGCGCACTGACAGATATCTTCAGCGTCCTCGATCGACAGTCCCGCCAGGCACACGATCCTCCATGTCTGCCACCCGTCCATCGTGTATCCAGCAGGGAAAGTCCCTCCAGGGCACTCAGGCTCTCCCGAGCCCAAATTTCTCGTTGAGAAGAGGGTGTCAATAGCATTCAGAGACCAGTTGATCAAATCCATAGTTCTCTTTAGGTTTTAGACACTGGCTGTGAGAGAGTGTTCCAGGGTAGTAAGAAGAAAAAAAAGGACGAGACAAGACAAGGACATAAGCGGCTAAGCAGGGAAGATAGGGGAAGGAGGAGAGGAGAAAAGTGCGACCGCCTTCGCTGAGAGCCAAACGAGAGGCAAACAAACATAAATGATGGAAACAGCATCAACCAATCACAATGCTGCACTCTTGCAGGAGGAGGTTGTGATTTGATGCATGTGATGTATATATTTATTTCTTATTCTCCTAACAGGAAAATTATCTTTTAGTTTTGTATATTTATACTAACATAAGTGCATTTAAAGGCTCGTCATCTTGATTTATTTATTCAGAAATGATATCAATAACAATAATACAGGGAAACCCTGAATTAAATGACACAATTCTTGGTCATTGATGGTTACAGCTAACAGTGTCTCTGGGAGCACTTTTGACAGCATTTGACTGAAGTGCTGGTTGCTGCAGGGCCACCATGAAGGCTCTTTCTGGAGCTCTCAGTGCTGCAACACATATCCTGCAGTGCAGGCTGCAGGGTAACAGGACCAGTGGTTGTTAATGCTACATCCACTTTACAGTCAAAAACACCCACTAGTCTGGGCCTAACACCCAACTGGTGACCTGGTTTCCTCCACCAGCTCCATCCCTTTGTTTCTTAATCTTTGCTTTCTGTTGGAATGATTATTTCTTATTATAATTATAATTTCAAGGTTGATCGACCAAAGTTAATTCAATTTGACTGCATTCTATTTTTCTGTTGTTTTCTACTAACTATTATCACAAAGTCCAGAAGATCAATTTGATATTTTAGCACAAACAAGTTTCAGTAGTAAATGCTCAGAAGCAGCAAACTAGCAGTGCAAAATAGCCCATTTTAGTAGGTGGCCAGTTAAGTTGAGTGACCTAGTAATCCATTTACTTTTACTAATATTTTTTTCTAAGCTGGGGAAACAACTTCCCCCTAATTCTAGTTTATGCTGGGCCAGGCTAAACATGTCCTGGACATGGTCTCTGCACACAGAGAAAACTTAAAATAAATAAAGAGAGTGAAAATGTCAGTTCCTTTCCAGAAATCAGTTTGAACAGGCTGCACCGTTGTTGCTGACAGAGATTTTGTTCTTTGAGACCACATACAGACATCTACTGTTTATGTTAGACCAGAATGGGAAAAATGTTTATATATGTGTGATTGTTCAAATAACACTGGTTTCCAGCATTAAGTAATCAGACAGAACCAGTTTCCTCATCTATCAGACACTGTTTGTGGCTGTAACGGCCATCTACATACCTCAGAGTGTCCAGTCTTAGCTGCTCAAGCATCTTCACTCCTGCCTCTCCTGGGTTATTGTAGCTCAGGTCCAGCTCTTTCAGATGGGAAGAACTGGAGCTAAAAGCTGAGACCAGAGACTTGCAACCTTCCTCTGTGACCAGGCAGCCTGACAGCCTGCAGACATGACAAATACTCTTAGAGAATAGAAAAATAGCTAAATCCAAACAGGACATTGCAGCCAAAAATCATTAAGAAATGGCATGACTTAAACAGGAGTTAAAAATAGCCATTAGTCAATCTAATCTTAGATTGTAAACCTCTAAACCTCATCTACTGAACATTTTAAGAACGCTGACCTGAGTGTTTCCAGTTCACAGTATGGACTTTTCAGTCCAGAAGACAAAACTTTCACTCCAGAGTCCTTCAGGTCATTGTTACTCAGGTCAAGCTGTCTCAAACTAGAGGGCTGGGAGCTGAGTAGTGAAGACAGAGTTTCACAGCTTCCCTCTGAGAGATTACAGACATTCAATCTGAGAGACAATAATGAGAAAAATAATAATGTTAAACTTTCTGGTCTGAACCTTTGAAAAATACATGATCTAGATAAAATATCATCTCTATAGAGGTTAAATCATGTGGAGGGTTAATTAATCATCAATAATTGATCAATTAGTTATCATTCAATATTTTATTAAATGTCTTTAATGAATTACAGTTCAAAATACTTAATAAATGAAATATATACATCATTGATTTAATGCCAAGTAATTTCATTTAAAAATTTCCAAAAAATTAATTACAAATTTAATGATTTTTAAATATATTTAATTAATCAATTATTGACACATTTAATTAATTATTTAAGAATCTATTTATTTAATTCATTTTGGCACTTCTAGCCCTGCAGCTGTGCATGTGCTTACATATCCACTGGTATGTATCCTGCAGGTATTCTCACAGCAGTGCTGCTGAACATTAAATGACCAGCAGATGTCAGTTCTTCATAATAAGCAGTTAAACGAGGCTTTGTGTGATCAGAAAAATTGGACACATTCACAGAGCTTTACCACACCATCACTAGACAACAATGGAATTATTTTAACTAAAAACAAATAATCAGAAAGTCTTCTCCTGGTCTCGTACCTCTGTGTTTCTGTAACATGAATAATGAGCTGAAATTCTCCTCACGACACCACCGATCAGCTCGAAGGGCCCTCGAGTTTACCTGCATGCATCCTGTTCACCTGTCAGCTGTTTAACACCTGCTGCTTATTCAGGAAACACGCCCACATTACCTGGTGACAGTCACACTTTAATGTGGGCCGCTGTTTGTCAATATAAAATAATTTAGTCCAATATTGTGCACACAATTTGCAAATGCACCATATTTTACAGACCATAAGGCTCACTGGATTATAAGGCGCATTAAGCGAAACAAAAATGTCGCATAAGTCAAACTTTACTCAGCTCATTCTTCTTGCTTCCTCCACTTCCGTACCATTGATTCATTAATGTTTAATTCTCTCACAGCTGCTTTATTCCCATGTTGGGAAGGGCGATGGACACTAAGATAACTACAGAATACTTTATAAGTGAACCTGATGCTTTAATAAGGATTTGAGCTATTTGCATTTAAATTAAATAGATTTATTGACAGACATCAATTAAATAAGTAAACTTGTACCTCAGTAATATAGTTCTGCCACTTATCTGCTCTAATGACTGGAAATCTGATATCCAGTCACCAGCACAGCTCACTCACTTACAGTCATTACTTCACTGTTTTTGCTCCTGAGCAAATCAGTTTGTTTTAGATTAAAGTTGTTTCATAACTGCATAATTTTACTGAAGTTTAATGTGTCAGCGGAGCACATGTGGAACTGAACCATTCGCTTGTCTTAATTATCTGATGTTTATATGTGTTACACTTTTTTAATCTTTCATTTTAAATTGAAACTAACATTTAAAAACATTTGGTACAATGTGGAAAGAGGAAGAGTATTTCCACCAGGAGCAGAAACGTCTGACTCAGCATGACGATGCTGTTGGTGGATACTGAAGAGCTCAGCCTGTCAAGACATGATTAGGTTATCGTTTTTAAAAATGTTTATTCAATTATATTCTGAGGCCAGTTATCTGGTATAATTTTTGGAAGTCTATTAAAATAAAAATAAAATCAGATGTGTGGTCTTTTGGTTGTTTTTGTTCAATAAGCAGATGTTGGTGTTTCAGCAATGCAGTAACTTA
This sequence comes from Pelmatolapia mariae, assembly GCF_036321145.2. Lineage (NCBI taxonomy): Eukaryota > Metazoa > Chordata > Actinopteri > Cichliformes > Cichlidae > Pelmatolapia > Pelmatolapia mariae. Next base: position 32,934 of record NW_027052083.1, on the reverse strand, counting down.
AGTTTAAAAGGCTTGTTAGAAACTATGAAACACATCATACAGACTTCTGGACATTAGAAGACATTATGTCTAACAAGCCTTGTACAGTTAACTGAAACAGCAACATTATCTCTTTTATTAAAACATGCATATACACGGGTCACACTGCTTTTTGAAAACCCCCCAACAAAGATCAGATGTTAGTCAGACTTTATTTTAGAATTCAGTTTAATAATATTTTCTGGAGCAGGCTGAACAGCAGTCTTCACTATCTACAAGCAGCATGAACATGCTGTATTGAAAATGCTCTCTTTCCTCCTTAAACATCTTTTTAATGTTAGTTTTAATTTAATGCTTGTTTCAGGAGCATAGTCTTAACTCAAAGTGGGAGGGGAGGGGAGGGGCTGTCAGATGCGCTGAGAGACCGTTTCGTCTGCGGCAACAACAATGAAAGCACACAGAAACGACTCCTCACAGAGGATAACCTCACTTTGCACCATGCGTTAGAGATAGCTATATCGATGGAGACAGCGGCAAAAGATGCAGGAGAGCTCTAGGGAAAGTGCACGGAGCCGTGTTCTGTAAATAAAATACATCCACAGCGCAATAATAAATTACAGATGTGCTTCGGATGCGGCAAAAAGTCACTTCAGGCTGCTAATTGTTGGTTTAAAGAGAAAGAATGCCTGCAATGTAACAAAAAGGAGCATATACAGAAAATGTGCAAATCAAAGCAGTATGATAAAAAGAAAAACGAAATGTGGAAAAGAGACAGAAAGCTGCATGAAGTAAATGAGAAAGACTCAAATGATTCTCAGGAGGATTTGGCATGCCTGGAGCTGTACACGATGCAAGAGAAAGATAATGATGCAATATGGCTCACACCAAAAATACAAGGGGTTGAGTTACAGATGGAACTGGACACTGGGTCTGCCCTCTCACTGATCTCATATGAAGATTACAGAGATAAATTCCCCAATCTGAAACTGAAACACACCTCAGTGAAACTGAAATCATACACAAGTGAAAGAATAACTCCTCCGGGAAAACTAAAAGTGAAAGTGGAATATGAGAAAAAGAAATGCAACCTGGAACTTTGTGTTCTGAAAAATGGAGGTGTGCCATTATTTGGGCGTGACTGGTTGAAATACATCCACCTCAACTGGAAAGAAATAAAGTCAATGAGACTGGAACGAGGCCTGAGTGCACATTCTGTGGATGAAAGACTGAAACAGAAACTTAATAACCATGCCCAGGTGTTCAAAGATGGAATCAGCACCCTGAAAAATATTAAAGCACAGATCATACTGGAGGACAATGCAAAACCAAGATTTCACAAGGAACCTGTACCTTATGCTTTATGCCCCAAAGTCGAAGCAGAGCTCCAACGCTTGGAAGAGCAAGGAATACTCACCAAGGTGAAATGGTCAGATTGGGCTACACCAATAGTATCAGTAAGCAAGAAAGCAAGTGACAGTGTGCAGATCTGTGGTGATTTTAAGGTTTCAGTGAACCCAGTTCTCTTCATAGATCAGTACCCACTTCCACGGATAGAAGACATACTCACAGCAGTCGCAGGTGGCAAACACTTTTCAAAAATTGACCTTGCCCAGGCTTAACCCCAGTTGGAAGTAGAAGAGACATCCAGGAAATATCTGGTGATAAACACTCACAAAGGCCTATATCAGTACAACAGACTGGTATTTGGTATCGCCAGTGTCCCAGCAGTATGGCAACGTGCCATGGATCAGGTCCTACAAGGCATTCCAGGAACACAGTGTTTTCTGGACGACATAATTGTCACTGGTGTTGATGAGGAGACTCATCTGGCTAACCTAACAGCAGTCCTGGCCAGGCTAGACAAATATGGATTGAGAGCAAACAAAAACAAATGTGAGTTCTTCAAGGATGCCATTGAGTATTGTGGATACAAGATCGACAGACATGGGCTCCACAAAACCGAGGACAAAGTTGAAGCAGTCCTGAAGGCACCAGACCCTAAAAATGTGAGTCAGCTACGTTCATTCTTGGGCTTAATTAATTATTACCACAAGTTTCTACCAAACCTTTCAACAGTCCTGCACCCGCTGAACTCTCTGCTGCAACAAAATGTCAAATGGAAATGGACAAAAAACTGTGAAGAGGCATTTAATGGCGCTAAGCAGCTCATTACATCAGAGGAGGTTCTGACACACTTTGACCCCAATCTACCACGTTGCCTCGCCTGTGATGCCTCACCATATGGCATTGGTGCCGTGCTATCTCACAAAATGCCTGATAGATCAGAACGACTAGTTGCCTTTGCCTCAAGGTCCCTAAATGCAGCCGAGCGCAACTATACGCAGATAGACAGAGAAGCACTCAGTCTAGTGTGGGGAGTGAAGAAGTTTAATCAGTATTTATATGGACGACACTTCACCCTGATCACAGACCACCGACCGCTGGTTTCCATCTTTAACCCTCAGAAAGGTATTCCAACCATGGCTTGCGTACGCTTGCTTGGGCTTTGTTCCTGGGTGCACACACCTACACCATTGAGTTCAAAGGGACAAGGCTACATGGAAATGCAGATGGACTTTCACGTCTTCCACACATGCAACCCACCGAAGAAATGACTGATCCAGCTACTGTGTTTCATGTTACACAAATGGAACCCCTACCTGTCACAAGTGCTCAGGTGAAAAGAGAAACGAGCGGAGACACAATCTTGTCCAAAGTATCCGATCTTACTGTGAATGGTTGGCCGTCCTGTAGTGATACTCAGTTCTCTGCGTACTCCACCCGCAAAGACCAACTATCCGTTTGCCAAGGATGTGTCATGTGGGGAACGCGTGTCATCCTGCCTCCCAAACTACGTACAAAGGTACTGGACTCACTGCACGATGGACATTTGGGTGTTGTTAAGATGAAAAGTTTTGCTAGAAGCTATGTTTGCTGGAAATAGAGAATATGGCTAAATCCTGCATTGGTTGCCAGCAGACGCTGCGCCAGCCTCAAACAGCACCTGTACACGCGTGGGAGTGGCCATCCGCTCCATGGCAACGCATTCATATAGACTATGCTGGCCCATTTATGGACCAAATGTTCCTGGTTGTGGTTGATGCCCACTCAAAGTGGCCAGAAATCTTCCCCGTAAAGCAAGCAACAGCTGCCAGCACAATTAATGGTCTTTGGTCACCGTTTGCACGCACAGGTCCGCCACAATAGTCGTCAGCTTACTGGAGAGGAGTTCCAGTGTTTCCTTAGGAGTAACGGCATACGACATATCAATTCAGCTCCCCATCATCCTGCAACAAAGCTGAACAGCTCATCCAGTCCTTCAAGCGGTCAATGAAAGCCAGTCGCACAGAGGGGAAGCCACTACAACAGAAAATTGACAATTTCTTACTGGCTTACAGGAACACCACTCATGCAACAACTGGACACACACCTGCAGTGCTCTTCATGGGACGGGATCTGAGATCACGTCTAGATTTGCTGAAACCAGACATTTGCAAGGATGTCCAAGATAAACAGTCTTTCATGGTGGAAGCAACAAGAAACAAAACCAGATTCTTCAATGTTGGACAAAAAGTTCTCGCCAGAGACTAGAGACCCAAGTCAGAAATGGCAGTCTGGCACGATTCGTTCACAGACCGGACCGCTGATATACACCATAAATGTTGGAGCCAAATTAGTCTGGCGTAGACATGTTGATCAGATTCTAGATGCAGAATGTCACGTGGTTCCAGAGCAACCTGAGAGCACATCTACACCTCAAGATTCAGAAGAGTTTGCCCTCGCTTCACCACCTGAGGTTCAGGGTTTACGTGAAACCACCAATGCTCAAACACCTGAACCTTCCACACAGAGCACTATGGACTCTGACCAAACAGGCAGACGTTACCCTGAGAGAAATTACAGAGCACCTCAGAGACTGAACTCATAGGTTTCCAGTTCATTTTGTAAGGAAAGCAGTTCAAATGTTTAAGAGGAAACAACCTACCTCTATGTTGTAAATCACTGAGTAGGTGTCATATTTCAGTTTAAGTACAATTATTGGGTTACGGCATTTACCTGAAAATATCTCGATTGTTTGATACTTATGTTCATCAAAGCTGGATGGGAGGAACTGTTATGTATTTAATAAAATCAGTTTATATTTTGTGGTAAAGTAAAGAACACCAAGTGTGGTGTATGTGCGCATTTATATGCCTGTGCCTTTCCACAACATGGTTAATAAAGTAAGTTACTAACAACCAAACAGGTGTTGTTACTTTACCAGTTAAGTTATAAGAGAGAACATAACAAACTGGTTGAGATCCTGGATTAAAGAGGGAATGGGAAGGGAGGAGGAGTACAGAGGACTGATTGGTCGGTTCGTGAGGTGGTGTGAGGAGAATCTCCTGAAGCTGACTGTGGCCAAAACAAAGGTGCTGGTGGTGGACTTTGGCAGAAACAGATCCCTCCTCTGTCTGCACTGGTGGGAATGATGTTGAAATAGTCACATCCTTTAAGTACCTGGGAGCAGTGTTGGGTAAGTTACTTTAAAAAAGTAATTAATTACTAATTACTAATTACTTAGTCAATATTGTATTTCAAATACTTATCTAATTACTGTGTCAGAAAAGTAACTTAATTACTCAATAAGTAATTTAACTAAATACTTTTTAAAATCCCTATAAACCTTGAGTGGACAAACAATAGAAATTAAACTCTTAAAATAATAAATAAATTTTTTGAAAGACGGAGACTCTACAGTACCACAAAGTGTCTTCCACAATGTAGCCTGCAGTCATTTTTTAAGCTCACCTTCAGATCTTTCTGTGCTGCTGAAGTAAAATCAAGTTTTGCCTGCTTAGCAGGAGTTGCCGCGGTGTTATCCATGGATGATGAACAAGGATCACTCAGAAGTGTTCGTCTATGCTCTCGTGTCAGGCGCTTCAGTAGACTACTCATGCTATTAACAGCGGCCAATAGTTTTTACATATTACTGTAATGTTCTTGTCTGCTTGTTTCAGAAAAGTGAAGAGACGGGAATATGTCCATTTCGTAAAACAGCCACACGCTTCAGCCGAGTCCGACATCTTCCGCTTTAGAATACAACTATGCAGCAAACTGGCGCGAAATGACGTGCAGCTGCACGACAGCGATGTTAAAGCGGCAGAGTTGACTTTTACGTTTAGAAGATATATTATTAAAATTAAATAATGATATTCAGCGAGTTTAACTATTTTACAATGTAACGCAAGTACATTGTAAGTAACTGTAATTAAAATACCTAAAAATGAACAGTAATTAGTTACTCTACTTTTTCAGTGGAAAAGTAATTTAATTACCGTAACGCGTTACTTAGTAACGCATTACACCCAACACTGTCTGGGAGTTCATCTGGATCACAAGTTGGAGTGGTCTGCCAACATGGACGCTGCCTACAAAAAAGGTCTGAGCCAGCTTTACTTTCTACGAAGGCTCAGATGGTAAAAGGTAAATGGACTGGTTCTTATATAGCTCTTTTCTACTCTCATTGAGCACTCAAAGCACTTTGTACAAGTTGTGCATTCACCCAATCATACCCATTCACACAAGCACTTTATCTAAGGTTTTTAGTGCTTCTATCTAACATTCACTCGCATTCACACTCCGATGGATGCATCGGAGGGCAACATGGGGTTAGTATCTTACCCAAGGACATTTGGCATGTAGACTGGAGGAGCCTGGGATGAAACCACTAACCTTCCAGTGAGTAGGTGACCCGCTCTACAACCTGAGCTACAGCCACCCCCAGGGAGGTCCTTCAACATATGCAGCAGCTGCTCTCTATGTTTTATCAGTCTGTTGTTGGCATGAAGCTCTCCACCCTGGAGGAGGTGATCTGTGACACACTGCTGTCAATCATGGACAATGACTCTCACCCCCTCCATGATACACGGGACAATCTGCACAGCAGTTTCAGCAACAGGTTCCTTCAACCCCGCTGTCTGAGGGAACGTTACAGGAGATCGTTCCTTCTGCTGCCTTCAGACTCTTCAATTCATCCACTTGGGTCAGATCCACACATGTGGAACAGAAATAATCACACCTCAATGCAGCCTGTCACTTTGTACACCACAATATATTTGCACACATACTTATCCTTTTATACTGGTATGTATATTTATACCTATATTTCTCTATTTCTGTATTTATCTGAATATTTATCTATCATAACTCTGTTTCTACACTCACTTTATATGAGTGCTTGTTGTTTCTTGTATATTTGCTGCTATGACAACTCAGTTTCCCTCCTGCATTAATAAAGTTTCTCTGATTCTGAAATACAGTGAGCCATTATATTTGTAGTTTCTAACTAACAATATAAAGGCTCAGCAACCGATAGAGCCACAGCACGTCCCACTGGCAGCTGAAGGAACTTTTAAACAAAGGACTTTGTAATTGAAGCTTTATTTATACAGGTCGGCTCATTGAGACTCAATGTCTCATTTACAAGAGAGACCTGTTCCAGACAAACATATTAAAATTACAACAATAAAAGATAAGTTTGTGTAATGTACTCAGTCATATTAAAAACGAGAACAAGTTCCCAGAGATGGTTTCACAAAAACATGTGTACGTCTTTTGAAGTCTGCAAGTGAAATCAACTGAGAGCCTTAAATCCTTCGGTTATGTTTTCCATGAAGACGGAGCAGAAAAGGAGAACGCCTTCTTTCCAAGCTCTGCATGAACTGATGGAACAGTGAATGTAATGATGTCCTGAGACTGCAGGCTGTGACTAAACTGTTTGCCTGACATGTACTCTGATAAATAGGAGGCAGTAAACCAGAAACAGATGTATAGATAAAATGATACTAATGGACCATCCTGTGTAAGACCAATGAGGACCAGTTAACCAGAGAACACAGAGTACAGTGGTGTGTTAAAGGTTTACAGACAGTTATAAATCTTAATGCCCCATGATGGACAAAATCCAACAGATGAAGAGAGCGAGCAGAGTCATTCATATAAATCATGTCACTGTAATCCAGGGCAGGTAAAAAAAGGTGGCAGCAACAAGCTTTTTCCTGTGAAACATGATCTGTTCCTGGAAGAGAAGCCCAACTTCAGCCTCAGTGTCTTTATTAGATGTTCAATGTGTGGCTCATAGGAACGACTGTCATCAATCACAATACCGAGGTATGTGTACGAGGCCACAGGTTCAATAGAAATACTTTGAGCAGATACAGGAGAAGGAAATAAAGCCGGACCCTCTTTCTGTTTGTGAACAACATGACTTTGGTTTTTTCTACATTTAAAGTCAGTCTGAGCCAGCTGAGACTGAATACTATCAACAGCTGCTGTAATGGTTTGAAAACTATGTTGATGGTATAAAATGAACAGATGCATCTAGATTTTGTGCCACACCGTTGACATAAGTAGCCCAGGACAGAACCCTGTGCACTCGTTTAGTGACATTTAAAAAGCTGGAAGAGAGACCATTGAGCTGAACGCACTGCTGATGTCCAAAAGAACATTAGAGAAGCAGCCAGCTGCTCGGTCTGAAAGGCCTATTTCCAGTAATCTATGACATAAAATGCTGTGGTCAGCAGCTCAGCTCATAAACCAAGGGACTGGGAGCAGCTGCTACTGAGTGTTGCTGGAGTTCCTGTGCTGTTAGATCCTCATCCTCTCCACGCAGCTTGGAAGTAGGTGAAGTTGTGCCGGAAGATTATTTGTTGTGGTCAACAGTGTCAAAGGCTTTTGATAGATCAATAAAAAGAGCTGCACAGTAGTTCTTTGCATCCAGCGCTTCATAGATGTCTTTGAGAACTTTTATCGAAGCAGTTCCAGTACTGTGCAGTTTCCTAAAACCAGACTGGAAGGGAGATAAAATCATATATTCATTCAGATAACTTTGAAGTTGATTATTTACCAGCCTTTGAAGAACCTTAGATGAGACACAGAGTTTGGAAATTGGCCTGTAATTATTAACTGTTGAAGAATCACCAGCTTTCAGTGGGGGAGTACAGAGGCACACTTCCACATCTGTGGTAAAGCCTTCTGTTGTAGAGAAAGATTAAAAATATAAGACACTGGCTCAGCTATGATATTTGCAGCCAAGTGCAAGAAGGAAGGAGAACAATTGTGAGGATGGGCCGAGTTTCTGGTGTTGTGGCTGTTCAAAGCCTTACAAACCTCTTCTACTGTGACAGGTGTGAAGGAAAAGGTCTCAGTAACCAGGAACTACGAGCAGAGTTGTGTGCAAGAGGTTTACCATCAGATACTGTGCTGAACAAAGAACAAGAAGCAACAAAGTGTTTGTTAAAGCAACATTTCAGTTTTGTCTGACACAGGAGTGGAGTCGATATTTAAGTGAGGAGGCAGCTCTGAGGAGTCACAGCTGGCAGAGACACTTTATAGTTTGCCAAAACCTCCTACAGTCGTTTGGATGTCAGTCGTTAAAGTAAAAAATAGTTACATTGGATCTTGATGATGGAGGCAGTAATCTGATTACACAGCTAATGAAAACGTAGCCAATCAGCATCAGAGCCAGACTTCCTGCCCAGGCCTGGTTTCTCTCATGTAGGAGATCGGCCGGTACTGAACCAAACCAGGCCTGTCCCGACCTTTCACCCTGACCTGGCAAAAAGGGGCGTGTCTGTCCACAAAGTAGACACAACTCTCCTGTAAATATTCCCAAACTGACATTGTCAGCCTGTTTAATACGACCCCAGTTAAAGCTGATGCGGGGCTCGGAGTGTGAGATTTTAGTGTTTCTCACAGCACCAACTACGCAGTGATCACTCAGCTCGTTGGCAAAAACTGCAGATGTGGAAAACTTACGCAGCATATTAGTTAAAAAGGTCAATAAGAGCAGATTTATCTGGGTGTTTAGGATCAAGTCGTGTGAGGCTTTAAATAATTTGAGCCAGTTTTAAAAACAAGCAGCGTGCCTTAAAATCATCAGACACAGAAGAAAGCCAGTCCCAATGAAAATCATCCATCTGAAAGACGTCATTAAAATGCAGTTCAGATAAAAGTTGAACCAGAGACAGTGATGTGCTGGGGGAAGCAGATGGAGGCTGATAGCACCCAACAACAGTCAAAGACTGATTTCCAAACAGATCAATAGTTAAGGCCAAGATTTCAAATCGCTGAGGTGCAGATCGAGAGAACAAGACTTGAGCAGCAAGACAGAGCTTCACATAAACTTCCAGACCTCCGCCTTTTCTGGGACAGTCTGCGTGCTAAATGTTAAATCCATCAGTTTCTACGTTTTTATCCAGTAAAGATTTGGAAAGTCTCAGAAACAACAATGATACCAGCACTGGTTGAACAGGCCCAGATTCCAATCATATCCATGTTAGGAAGCACACGACGTGATGCACGTGTAACCCAGACAGTTTTTAACATCTCGTTTGGCTCTCAGCGAAGGCGGTCGCACTTTTCTCCTCTCCTCCTTCCCCTATCTTCCCTGCTTAGCTGCTTATGTCCTTGTCTTGTCTCGTGTTTTTTTTTTCTTTCTCACTTCCCTGGAACACTCTCTCACAGTCTGTGTTTAAAACCTAAAGAGAACTATGGATTTGATCAACTGGTCTCTGAATGCTATTGACACCCTCTTCTCAACGAGAAGTCTGGGCTCGGGAGAGCCTGAGTGCCCTGGAGGGACTTTCCCTGCTGGATACACGATGGACGGGTGGCAGAAATGGAGGATCGTGTGCCTGGCGGGACTGTCGATCGAGGATGCTGAAGATATCCACCTATTCGGAACCATGATAGCAGGGTTCTTGCTGATCGGAGCTGGCTTGGCCCTGGCTTATCGGAGAATTAAGAAAGCGGAACCGGCTGTTCAAACCCCCACAAAGCTGCCCGCTGAGATTGAATTGATAGGACGAGGTGCGGTTTCTCAGAAAGGGCTCACAGACGGGGACATGGTCAAGAGCTTGGAGGCAATTGCGGTTGCAGTGAATACTCAGAATAACATCTCTGAGCGGATATTGGGACACATCAGGGAAGAATCCGCTCAAATCAACACCTATGGGCGGAAGCTGGAATACATCACGGATCAGTTGGCTGCGGTCGTGAGGTCTCAGAATCTGCTCTGTGAGCAAAAGAGTGATAAGACCACGGAATTGAGGGTAAATAACATCATGGAGAAACTCGCAGCTATCCAACAGGAGATGGAGAGACCAGTGTCGGAGTGCTAAAAAACAGCTCGAAATTCTCATGAGTTGTTGGAAAGAAAATCGCCATCTTAATGCGGCTACCCCTCCGGCGCCAGCTGTGGGCTCAAGGCTGGAGCCGAACAAAAACTCCCTGATAACGACTGTGTTGAGACTGTTCCTTCCCATTCCATGCAAGGCCACCTGGGTTGGCTGGTAGACTGTTTACTTAGCCTGGCAGGGCGAAGGACACTGTCTCCGCTGAACTATGGACACGCACACACATACACTTACACTGAAAACCACACACTTATCCCCCTCCCTTTCCAAACGCCTTCGATGCTTGTTTCCTGTGGGGGAACACGGCGGGTCTACGTGCCGCGCTGGATAAGATAGCGCTGTGCGAGGCGGCTGCTGGGTTCGCTTCAGATTACTCCTCACCCATCACCCAACCCTGTGGCTTGTTATGTCTTCACAATGTTGTGCTGTAGACATTTATGTGCTTTTTGTGCAGAGGAGTTTTTTTGTTTCCTGTTCCCATGCTGTCCTACCATGGAGGCACAGCATGAGAAGGGGTCTCTTTTTTTCCTCTTGTACTTTCCCATTGTAATGTACATTTCAATGTTTTTTCTCCAACGCTACCAATCTCCGACTTGTATCCCCATGTAATGTCTGTGTGTGTATGTAAGGTCGGGGGGGGGGGTCCCATTTCACTGCAGGGCAACCTGCATGTGACGAATAAAGCTTTGATTGACTGATTGATTGATTGACATCTGCTGGTGTTTCACATTCAGCCAGAGGCCCAGGGTTAGGTTGGATACCAGACAATAATAAAAGCATCGTTATTAGACTCTAGAGCTCGTATTATAGCTGACACCACATGTAGAGTTTAAGTTCACACAGAGACGATGACATTTTTCTAAAACCAGCAAACAATAAACAAAAAAGTAACAAGAGTTTCAGAAGAAGCTGTTTTACAGAGAAATGATTCCCTGAAGACAAAATTATTATTATCATCCTTTATTTCTCCAGGTGAAAATTTAATTAAGATTAAAAATGTTGTTTTCAAGAGAGACCTGGCATCATGGCAGAAAGAGTCAAAAATACATCATAATTCAAACAAATACAAAATAGGAAAAACATCCGACATAAACTTCATAAAGTTTTTATTAACAGACTTTGAACAATGGACTTCAAACTTCCCCCCAAAACAACAGAAACACATTTGAAGATAATGAAAGACATTTATCCCTCTAAAGAATGACTTAGACTACGATTTAATATGAATGAGAACATGTTCATAAATGGATGAAACCAAAGATTTCATCAATCCCTGATTTAGAGACAACAGAACATTTGGTTTGATTTCACAAGATAAGAATGACGACTGAGTTGGAAGATTGTTTTATGTTTAGTCAAATCTTTCATACATAAAGTCGGATTACAAAATCATCCCCTAAGTTTTTGTTTTATTCAAGGTATTGAAATTATGGAGAAAATCTGTGAAATGACTTAAAGAAAACAAACCACAAAAAGTCTATGATACTCTAAACCCCCTGGTTTAGGTCGGCAACCTTTCTGATGATGAGTGCATCTAAAATTTCCTCAGAAGTCAATGTGCCATATGATTGCATTAGCAATAAATTTAATAAGACTCTATATGAACAGTTACACACTATATAGACCAACTTTATAGAATTATATTTGTGCGCAGATGTTGGCAGCTATCAGCGAATAGTTATCAGCTACTTTGAAACAAAAAAAGACTTTTTATCCATAACAGCAAATGAACTGTACAACAGAAAATACAAATGCTATTTATGGTCTCCTCACAACAATGATAAGAAAAATAAACTGGGCCAATATGGCATGTTTGTTAATACAGAGACACACATGCTAATGTGATCTCTGGTCTCCCACTCAGAGACACAGGTCTCCGAGTGTCCAGCATTCAGACCTGAGGACACTCTTCCTGTGAGAGAAAATCTGCTCACACAGATATGTAGAGCCAAATACTGTCAATAAGGCCTCTGCAATGTTCTGAAGACAGTTAAACCTGTCAGGTAGTGATGTCCAGCAGGTGAAAATGCAGCTCCATGAACACGCACAGCTGTGGATTCCAGCTGCGTTCGTAGTTCTGCAAACTTCGACCCCACAGAGTCGAGCTTTTCAGTTCAATCAGCTGCATTTCGATGTCCTCTGTGTCCAACCAGTTAATGTGACACAAATCCAGCTGCTAATTAAAGCTTTCTGGTTTGATCAGAAAAGAAAACATTGGTCCATACTAGAGATGGACCGATCCGATATTAGGTATCGGTATCGGTCCGATACTGACGTAAATTACTGGATCGGATATCGGAGAGAAATAAAAAATGTAATCCGATCCATTAAATATCAAAAAAGCACCTCACAAAACTTGCGACATGGCGTAACTCGGCTCATAACCGTAGCACGTAGGAGCAGTGTGCTCACGTGATTGAGCGGCTGTGTGTATTTGTAGTCTCGCTACCAAACCGCCATTTTATCTCCGAGGGAGTTATCCCAGAGAGAAGTAAAGCAAGTGTGTAAGTTCATCTCTGAATGTTTGTAAAGCATTCCAGCGTTAAGCTTAACAACCGATATATGGAGCGACTGCCTCTTCTCTCTCTCTCTCTCTCCCTCTCCTGCTGCTACTTCAATCATGAAACTGCTTAATGATCAGCTGATCGGCTTTTCTGTCGCGAGTCCGTCTCTCTTCTTTGTTTTTGGCCCACTTTGCACCAGAAAGAGGAAACCAGCGGCTGAACAACAGCAGCACGTTTAAGCTTGATAAGCTGTCTTTAGAATTTATTTAATATTACTTTCTACACCAGGATCCTTTTCTACGTAGCTGACGGCTGGTAACTGTGCAGGGGCGGATCTAGCAACGTTTAGCCAGGGGGGCCGATAGGGCATGAACAGGAAAAAGGGGGCACAAAGACATACTTTTCTTTCTTATTCTCATTTAAAATGTCTAGTTTTAATAAATAATTATCTGAATCTTACACCCAAAGTTTTAATCTGATGTAAAATGTATAGAAGTCCATTACTGTATATAGTAACTGTTAAGTCTAATATACCCTAGTAAGCTATAGTACTTTTTCCTTTGGGAAGATACCATCTGTGCAGTCTGCAATTCTGTAGAAGAAAGATGTTGAATCTATTTAATTATTCTTGAAAAATAATTTATTTCTGTTCATTTTTTTTCACACTGCATCAAATTAAAGTTGATTTCATTGATTAAGCATCATGAGGTGGAGGGTGGGTGGTGGTTCCCTTTTTCTTTTTTTTTTGCTGGGAGTTTGCAACCCTATTAGTTAGTTTGCTTAATATTTCTGCTAAGTACTCTTTAAAATACCAGAATAGGGAGGATGGAGTAGGTTTAAGTTTATTAGATTGATCAGTATTGCTGAACTATGAAATATTTTGGGTGCAGTGTAATTTTTACATACAGGTATAACAGAATAGCTTTAGTGTTGTTTATTTAAACTTGAGTATGAATTTATACAAAATGCAGCAAGATCTTAACCCTCTGGGGTCCAGGGTATAATTGGCCGTTTTTGACTACTTTTGATTTGACCTCTATATTTCACCTTTAAAATATGTTTTTCTTGCCTTGTTTGGTACCATTATTTTCAGCACAACCTCAAATATCTGAAATTTGAGTTATTTTTTCATTTTGGTATACTATATTAGCACAGTTGATCTAAATTCAGACAAAAAATTCAAAATCCGAGTAGAAAAAAGTTATATTTTTTACTTTAAAACCCACAAACATGTTTAACGAATCATTTTCATAACTTGAAATGCAAATAGAAATTGTATATTTCTAAAAATTGTGCACAAGTTTTGCAAACAACAAAATTATATGGTACTATTTACCTAAAAATGCAGCCAAGGCCTCAGGCGTTTTTTATATAACCATTTAAATCTATTTACAGAACAATCAGGTGTGCTGCATCAAATAAGAAGGCACACAAATTATTTGTGCCAGTCCAAAAAATGTAGTTTGTGTTTAGTATAAGACAGAGGAGAACACCACAGGCCTAAACCCTCTAGGTCTGACAGCAGGAGGTGTATCAGTCCTGTTTTCCATGTGGAGACAGCGTTTACACTGGAATCTGCCTTTGACGGCTTTTTTTTTGGAGAAAATGTGAAATTCAGCAGTCTAACTGACACACAATACAAAACAATAACTACACAACACACTAACTACAGCCTCCAAACACGCTAAACATGACTAATGTCTCACATATGAAAACTCACTCTCTCTCTTTCTTTCGCTCGCCCGCTTTCCGTCGTGGGTGTCACTCCTAAAAACGTCCCCTTCTCCCTAAACAACCAAGTGTCACATGTTGCCATATCATTTTTTTGATTGGCTGACATGGTAAACTGTAACACTAATAGGGAAGGGGTGTTTTTTCTTTTTCTTTTTTCACTGCAAAGGGAGAGTGTTTGCTAGCGCTGTCTGTGGAAAACGCCGTTTTTACCGTCCTTCCCGCTGTAAACACCGCTGTTTTGATCAGAAAAAAACATCGCGTGTATTTTTATCATAACTCTGGTTTTCAGTGGCCCATCGACACAATTCAAAAACTGGTATATAGTTTGAAGTCCGCACTTTCGACCCAAGTTGAAATGGAGACTCTGAGTCGCTGCATCTTTTAGCTGTGTCATCCTAAATTGGTCATGTGATTTTGATGCGCCGGCGCGTCCAGCGACCCCAGAGGGTTAAAAAAACAGTTTTATTGATTAAAAAACACACTATATCGGATTAATATCGGTATCAGCAGATATCCAAATTTATGATATCGGTATCGGTATCGGACATAAAAAAGTAGTATCGTGCCATCTCTAGTCCATACACCTGAAAGTCCCAAAAACACATTGTGAATTCTGTGTCGAGTATCCGGATGTATACGTGTATTTACGTGGTGCTGAAGCTCCTGAAGCTTTGAAGTGTCTGAATGTGGAACTTTCAACATTGCTTGAAAAAACTGCCAGCTAGCAACGTCCCTCTCACCAGTAGGCTAAGTGATTTTTAGCCAATTACAAGTTGAATCTGGTAGTTGGAGTTGTTAGCTAAGATACCGTCATTAAGAAAAGGCACAACTAATGTGTCTATGTGAGCTAATTTGCGATGTGCACCGCTGGCCCAGCCATTTATTTTTTAATGCACCTTCCCAGATTACTTCACTGCATGTCGTGCCCAGGGCTGGACTGGGACAAAAAAATCAGCCCGGGCATTTTGACTAGAAACCGGCCCAGCAGGTATTAAAGCCATAAAGCCTTTGAATGAAAACAAACACTGTTGTGACAGTGATGTACAGTCTTGTTGGTATATGTATGATTTCTATACATTTTACATCAGATGAAAACTTTGGTTGTAAGATTCAGATAATTATTTATTAAAAGCGAGACATTTTAAATGAGAATAAGAAAGAAAAGTATTTCTTTGTGCCCCCCTTTCCCTGTTAATGCCCTACCTGGCCCCCTGGCAAAATTTTCCTAGACCCGCCCCTGCACAGTTACCAGCTGTCAGCTACATAGAAAAAGGATCCTGGTGTTATTTGTCTCTCAGAAACAGTTCATAACTTCCCTTCAACTCATTCATGTCACCTAAAAGGTAAACCTGTTTCTCCATCACCTGTTCAGCTCTGATGATTCAGTAAGGACATCTCCTGGTTTCATCTTCATGTTTCCCTCTCACCACATATCTAAACCGACATCATGACCAGCAGCTTTACAGCTGTGGCTCCAGCAAACCTCAGCTGATACTAGAAATTAATATTAAATAAATTCTAACAACAGCTGATCAACCTTAAAAGTGTTGCTGTTGTTTAGCGCGACATCCGCTGGTTTCCTCTTTCTGGCGCAAATTCAGCGATAAACAAACACGAGAGAAAAGCCGATCAGCTGATCATTGATCAGTTTCATGATTGAAGTAGCAACAGGAGAGAGAGGGGAGAGAATGACAGTGTAAAGACACAGAATAAATCCAGCTTTGTGTCTTTTCCATTCTAGCTGAAGTACGGGACAAACTGTTCCTTCTCAGCTCAACATGTAACATTTTCTCTGAATACGTGACGATTCTGTTTTACCAAATTGTTCCTAAAATAGTTATGGACAACTGTTGTATGTCTGTGTTCTACATGTTTATCTCATGGGAAATAAAGTTGCTATTGTTTTATTGCAGTTTCTTGACAATTCTGAGTGGATTTACACAGTACGGGTCAAAATGACCCGCAACAAAATCAATGTCATTTTTTTTTTCAAAATAATACAAGGGTTAATTTCCAAAACTTGCATATGATCTTCAATTTGTAGCAGATCCACTATCACATAGCAGCTGGAGCAGTCTCAAATGGAGGTCAGTCCTCTGCTGCCACCTGTGGCCAAGTACCATAGCCTACTACTAGATTAACTTGTGACACATCTGCACCTGCTGCTATGATCACATTGAGTAAAGGCTGAGTGGCTGCACTTACCCCTGGTACATCCAGATCTACCCACAAACATGTTGAAAGATGCAATCCCAGCAATGTGGATTGTCAACACTAAAAACAATCAGTAAGCATAGACAACAGGAATCAATTTATTCTGTTTATTTAGCACCCAAAACATTTGTAGTCACCTTCTACACAGGGGAAGTCCACACACACTGTGTGGTACCACTTTACGCAGAAGGTGCATTCAATCTGCAAGAAAAATGAGATTGTCAGAGTCATTGTCTGACTGTTTATTACTAATCACCTGCTGTACATTGGCAGTAACTGTCATCTCCTTACAAATGTTTATTAGATTAACCACACTTATACAGACTGTATATAACAACCAACTCTAAAATGTTTATTCGCAGAGAAAAGACACGGGCAGACTACGCTAATGACATGTGATGTTAAAACACTAGTGAAATGTTAGTGTCATTTCATTTATTTCAAAGGTTTATTTGCATGACGCACAAACAGACACAATTGAAAGGCACAAATGTGTTGTGCATGAAACGAATTCAAATGTGCTGCAGATGTGTGTCACAAGTTGATCTGGCTGTAGGCTGTGGAACTTGGCCAGAGGTGGCGCTGGTTGACTCGAGTCCATGTTAGTACACACAAAGTAGACTGCACGCTTTAGTTGTGAAGCAAAAACGCTGAAACTGAGGAAATAAAATGTGTGAGAGGGACGATAACGACGACAAGAGTCTCCCGATCGTTTACTCTTGCTGTCCTGTGAACAACATCGGCGTGGTGTTAATTGTATGCTGTTTTCGCGATTGCGTCGCGCATGAGGATATCACCAGGTAGACTCGCGACATTTTTAAACGTTTTGTTGTTCAACGGCATCAAGACTGACGGAGTGTGTTTGAGATAACCTCACAAGGGTCACAGATGACACATATGGCGTTTTTTCTTGCTGGTTTGTCGGTAGCAGCTCCTGAAACGCAAGACCGCCACACATCTGTTCGACCAACGCCAGTTGATCTGGAACACCGGCAGCTGCCTCGGGTCTCTCCTCCTCCTGCCTCCCCTTTCCCTCATCCACCTGTTGCCTCTGTGGCAGCTCCACCATAGCCACCACCAAACAACTGACTTATTTTTACACATCGACCAGCATCCGGCCAATCCACCACCTTCCATCGTTTATACCGTTGCAAAAAAATAAAAAAAAACATCATCAGCCCATAAAAACAAAAAATCACCATCGGTATGCCCGATGGCCAGTCCAGCTATGGTCGTGCCATCAGTTAACCCTTCACGTGCCAGCTGTGACACGCGTGCCCAGGGTTGCCGACCCCTGCTCTAAAGCATCTGATTTGGATTCCTGAGATCAAATATATTTTCCTTTGGCTTTGTTTTCTTCCCATTTGTGGCTTTAATGTAGTGTTACATCCTGTTTGTTTGCTTCCATCTGTACACATGTCCAGATTCACTGTTATGTTTCTATTCTTACATTGCTGTGTCATCACTGTTCCCTCTGCTAACTGATGTGACCTTTTGTATCTCACACTGATACTTGTCATATTTGTATCTGCGACTAAAAGATAAAAAGTTTTCCATGCTAAAACACAGCTCCACCTCCTGCAGTTCTCCCTCTGAACCACTAGATGTCTCTGTTATCTAAATGAAGACGTGCAGCACAGCAACCACAGCAGCGCTCAGATCACACGTGTCCTGTTCTTATGTATAAAAGCATGAAACAGGTGAGACAGGTGGGATCAATATTAATGTTGTGGAAATATATGAAAAAGCAACAGAAGAGTGAAAAAATTTCGTGTTTCTAGAAAGATCTTTCAGCTCATAGCTGCTCACAGACTGTATTTACAAGTGACAAACTGCAACTCTACAGTACATCTACAGTATATATCAAATCTATTCTGTATTCAAATCTATTGAGTGATGTTTGAAAGTCTTTCCAGGTGAGTTTGATCCAGGAGGGTCTGAAGCCAGAGTCAGACAGAGACTGTGCAGAGACTGTAGAAGGACAGAGCAGCAGCAGAGCAGTCCAGATACACTGATGATCCTCTGTCAGATCCAGAGGGACACACAGGGATGATGCTGGACTCTACATTGTGTCTGACAGTGGAGCTGTTCTCAGAGCAGTTCACTCTGCAGCACTGACAGTCATCTGCACTTCATTCCTCTGTCAGTCACTGCTGGATGAAGCTCTCCTCTCCACCTCCCAGTAACATGGCCCAGTCAGAGCATCTCTACACACAAGCTGCTGCTACTTCAACCTCTCTGGATCATCAGGACACAGCTCCTCCTCTCTCAGCACACACACCGTCCTGTTTACCATCATCACCTCCACCTGCAGAGAGAAGAAGGAAGAGCAGAGGAGATAAACGAGTGTTTCCAGAGACTCTTCATCAGCTGTCAGTCAGTGATGCAGCACATCCAGTATAAAGAGCAGCAGGGACTTCAGTGCTGGGTCTGTACTAGGACTCATTGTTGCTTCACTTTTTCTAATCTTTGGATTTTTATTGAAGTTGATGAAAATGTTTTTCCCTCCTAGTTTGAGTTTGGACTTTCATTCATTAGAAGAAGCTTGGTGTGTCCACTCTGAGCTCTGTAGGAACCCCAACAACAAGCCCAACAATCCAGATGGTTCCAGCTGTTAACTGGAGGAATTCCATCCAAACATCTGCTCTCACTAAATTCTTCCTCACCTACAGACTGTGTTCTTCACTGCTTTAAACTTGGAAATGAATGCAGTCATTGGTCTGCGTGCTGCTTTGTTCAGAGAGCTGATTGGCTCTTGACAGTGTTTGATCACAGCGTGTCAGCCGTTACTATGGTGACCATAAAGGTCAGAAACAGGAAGTGTTTGTGTCCAATCCTGAAGCCTGTCACCATTCTCCTCTCACAGCTTCACTGAGAAGCTGCAGCTTTACAGGAAACACTGGATCTTTGTTTCATACTGACTGTGTTTAGTACAATACTGCTGACAGCACCACCCACTCACTCCATCACTCTACTGACCTCAGAGTCTCCAGTCTGTAGTCTGGACTCTGCTCAAGATCAGACAGCTGCTTCACATCTGGATCTTTCAGGTTGTTTCCCCACAGGTCCAGCTCTCTCAGATGGGAGGGGTTGGACTTTAGCGCTGCTGCCAGATAATCACAGCTGATCTCTGACAAACCACAGCCCCACAATCTGTATAAAGAATGAAAGATGTAAGTTTATTAGACAAAGTGTGAGCTTGAAATCATTCAGTGTTTCATCATCTGTTCAGAGCTGAAGAAGGTTCAGAATGTAGAAGTTTAGAAAATGGAAACTCCAAACAGCTGAAGCCAACAGGAAGCAGCTTCAAACAAACACAACAAGAGAAAAAACTCTGAAAGTTTCACATTAAAGTCGTACATTTATCATAAAAACAGGACAAAGACTTGAAAAAGTCGTGTTTTTCCTTCCAGGAACCACAAGGCTTCACTTTTAAAGGTGAAATGTGAAAGAAACGGACATATTTGAAGTCCAACACCTTTTTCCAGTCACATGATTAAAGCAGACAAACTACAAGCTCATTTTCATTCCAACAAGTCATCTTCTGACCTGGACTAACAACACTGGTCTCTATGTGCAGCTGGCTGTGAGACCAGTGCTCAGGGAGCGTCTACAAAGTGCAACACTGAAAGAACATCACACACTCATTTGCTTCCAGCACTTTCACACAAACATCTACTGTCATTATTGTCACCAAACTCTGTGGATCCTTTATTGCAAATTCAAATGGGATCAAATGGTCAGACAAAAGAGGGTTATGAGGAAATATGATGAAATGTTGTGTATTAGCAGCAAGTTATTGAATCATTTTCCTCAGAAACCAAACAAAATGATTGACAAACATGTTTTTACAAACTCAGTGTTGGACTTGGATCAGCAGGATAAGCTGATGTTTAAAGGCATTTGAGTCTCGCTGTATGAGAGTCCAGTTATTCCTCAATATTTATGGATGATGTTCTTTCAGTGTTGCACTTTGTAGACGCTCCCTGAGCCTCACAGCCAGCTGCACATGGACCAGCTGACATTACCCAGCATTAGAGGCGGCTGTAAAAAAATGGATTTTCCTATTTAAATGGTTTTAATTTGAATAAAGCGATGTTGATTCATTCAATCCTGAATGGATTTTTAATATAAATGTATTTTGCCAGAATCTCAGGTTAAAGCTCCCAAAAGTATTTCAACAACAAGCAAACAGATAAAACAGTAAATGAGAGCAGTTAAACACACAAAGATGGAAACACAGAGCGTGGATCGTTCACTCGACGGCACGTACACGGACACGCCGTCGGGGCTGAAAGTGGACAGCTCACAGATCCTGAAGCTGCAGGTTTCATCTGTCTCCAACCAAAACTGAGTGAACCAGCAGCAAAAGAAGATCCAAACTACGCTTTACGTTTGATGAACATGGTCATGAATTCTCTCTGACTTTGACCTTTACTTCCTGCACAGCTCTCTCTCTCTCAGTGTACTTCAAGAACAGTTTACCTTCAAAAATCTGTTTTCTGCATTATTCACTGCTTATTACGCACCAGTCTGCTGTTGTGTTCACTGCTGTCGGCCTCCGAAAACAAAGCCTCATTTCTGCTGTTCAATACTGAAGAAATTGAAACCTTTTAAAATGATGA
Organism: Pelmatolapia mariae; assembly: GCF_036321145.2. Lineage (NCBI taxonomy): Eukaryota > Metazoa > Chordata > Actinopteri > Cichliformes > Cichlidae > Pelmatolapia > Pelmatolapia mariae. The sequence continues at coordinate 11,700 of NW_027052083.1, read as the reverse complement.
CAGATTACAAACTCTCAGCTGTGTCTGTAATCAAACCTCTGTAACTTTGCTTCACTTCAGCAGCATCAGCTCATGTTCACATGTTGATTCATGGTTTGCTTCAGTTTTTGATCGACTGCAGAATATTTTGAAGGTTATCTGCTATAAAAAGCCAGAAGAGGAAAATCTGCTTCATGTGTTTCTGTTTGATCCTCAGTGACTTTGACACAAAGGCCTCTGCTGTGATGATCACACCTCTGATCAAGTCTCACAGTGTCAGCTTTGTTTTTATACATATGGATATGTGCTGATAAATGATCAGAATTAGAATATTTCCCACTGTCTGCTGTGTGCTGTGACCTTTGACCTGCTAAAGACAGTCAGCTGTGGATTATTCATTGTTGTGTCTGATACTTAGAACTGTGAGGAAGAACGCTACACAGTTAATCAGGGTCCCCTCTCTCTGAATCAGGAAAGGTGGGCAGGCCGCGTGTGGGCCGCGGGCCATACGTTGAGTCTCACTGTTGGAAATGTGAACATTGTTCTGCTGCAGTCAATGGACTAAACCAGAGAAGAAGAAAACAGACTTTACCATGAAGATCCTCAGTGTGGATCAGTATAATATCAGCCTGATGTCTGCAGTTTAGTGTCAGCACAACTTTCACATCATATTCATCTCAGCACAACTAAAACATGCTGACTGACCTCAGAGTTTCAAGTCCACATCCTGGACTCTCCAGGAAACCACACAGATGCTTCACTCCTGAATCCTTCAGGTTGTTTCCTCTCAGCTCCAGCTGTCTCAGATGGGAGGGGTTGGACTTCAGTGCTGCTGCCAGATAATCACAGCTGATCTCTGACAAACCACAGTCCTCCAATCTGTATAAAGAATGAAAGATGTAAGTTTATTAGACAAAGTGTGAGCTTGAAATCATTCAGTGTTTCATCATCTGTTCAGAGCTGAAGAAGGTTCAGAATGTAGAAGTTTAGAAAATGGAAACTCCAAACAGCTGAAGCCAACAGGAAGCAGCTTCAAACAGGAAACTGTGCAGAGTTTCAGACTATATGTCCTGATGCAGCCAGTTGGATTTTGGAGATTTGAATCTCTGTTCTGTGACTAAGTCCTTGAATCATTTCTTCCAGTTGGTCCAACAAGACAGACTAAGTATTGGACATGTGTTGTGGCTCCATTAGGGGAGCTTCTACATGTGATGTGATGGCCCCTCTGGGTCTGTCAGGTCACAGGACTGAAGAGAGCTCAAACTGGGCACACAGTTGTTCCAGTCTGGACCAAAGACTCTATACTGGGACTGAGGGACTGCTCTAACTGCACCCACTGGGACTTTTTAAAGGCTCATGTTCTCACTTAGATCATCGATTTCTACTTACATTTCTTTGATTGATTGATCGATTGATCATACTTTATTCATCCCGAGGGAAATTGGGTTAAGGCTGCCAGCCGTGCCAGCGCCGTCTTACCCTTCCGACCATACATACATTACACAAACATCACATGGGGAGGACAGGTCAGAGAGGTATAACATGGAAAAAGCACAACATGAGGAAAGATAAGGAGAAAAAAATAACTCCCCCCAAACTGAGCTCCAACAGGGAGATCAGTTTGAGAACAGAAAAAAAACACCTCTGCACATAGCACATGAAAAAACTCTTAATACACCAAAGAAACACATGACAAGCAACAAGGATGGGTAAAGGGTGAGAGACAACCGATGTAGACAGCACATCCGGGCCTGCAGCCTATGCGCTGGTCTCCATGATCCACCGTCAGCATCGGAAGGGAATAAGCGTCGAAGGCGTTTGGAGGGGGGATGAGTGTATATCAGCATGTGTATATATGTCTGCGTGCGTGTGTGTGTATGTCCAGAGTTCAGCTGAGACAGTGTCCTTCGCCCTGCCAGGCTAAGTAAACAGTCTTCCAGCAAACCCAGGTGGCCTTGCATAGAATGGGAAGAAGAGTCTAAGCAGTCTGTTATCACGGTGTTGTTGTTCAGCTCCAGACTTGAGACCACAGCTGGCGCCAAAGGGGTATCCGCAAGAAGTGATGGTGGTTTTTACTTTAGTGCGAACAACTCATATGAATTTCAAAGCTGTTCTAACAGTCCAACACTGGTCTCTCAATCTCCCGTTGGAGAGCCGTGAGCTTCTCCATGATGTTATCAAACTTACACTCCGTGATGTTGTCATTCTTGTGCTCAAAGAGCCGCTTCTGAGAACTCACGACCGCAGTGCACTTCCCATGATGTGATCCAATTAGCGCTCAGAGGTGTTATTCCGAGCAAGCCCCTCCAGATGTAATCCAGTTTGCACTCAGAGGTCTTGTTCTGGGTATTCACTGCAGCCGTAAGCTTCTCCAAGATCTTATCTGTGCTGCACTCAATGAGCCCATTTTGAGAAACTCATGCCTCGTCCCATCATTTCAATCCCAGCGGGCAGCCTTGTTAGGGTTTGAACAGCCGGTTCCGCTTCCTTAATTCTTCAATAAGCCAGGGCCAAGCCAGCTCTGATCAGCAAGAACCCTGTTATCATGGTTCCGAATAGGTAGATATCTTCAGCACTCAGGCTCACCCGAGCCCAGACTTCTCATTGAGAAAAGGGTGTCAATTGCATTCAGGGACCAGTTGATCAAATCAATATTTCTTCTTTTAGGTTTTAGAGAACAGACTGTGAGAGAGTGTTCCAGGGAAAAGTAATACAAAAAACACGAGACTAGACAAGGACACAAGAGGCTAAGCAGGGAAGCTAAGGGAGAGGAGAAAAGTGCGACCGCCTTCGTTCCCGCCTTTCTGGGAAAAATGGGGATTACTTTGAAAACAGGAAGTATTTCCCCCAATAAGCAGCCCTGGATTAGTAAATCACTCCAACATGTTCTCAGGCAGAAGAAAATGTCTTGTTATGAGGGAGAGAAGAAAAAGATTGAGGCACAGAAACTTGTTGAAAGAGAGATAAAGCAGCTAAAATCAGGTGTAAAAGTAAAGCAGAGGATGAGCTGAATAAAGGACACTCAAGACCAGTGATGGGAATAACGGCGTTACAAGTGTCATCCAGGGAAGGATCGACTTTATTTTGAAGTTGTTTTGCTTTGCATGTTTGCTGTGTTTTACTGTGTTCCAATGTGGAGTGTTTTTATTTTTTTGTATTGCACGTTTTGGTTATATTTTTGTGGAGTGTTTTATTTATATTGCATGTTTTTATGGTATTTATTGGTGACTTGTCCGGAAAGACTCTGCCCCTCCCCAATTATGAACCTGCTACACCTGCGAGGTCCCATAGGCCAATAAGAGGGCCTACCAGACTACTGAGAGGGGGCTCGAGGGATGGCAAAATAGTGGGAGGTGATGGCCGCAAGCGGCGGCGACGCCGGAGTTGGTGTTGGTGAGAGTGCTCAGAGACGCAAGAGGGCTGGTGGAGGCTGACGTCCAGGGGTGAACGAGGATACAGCGCCAGCGAGCAGGGAAGCGGAGCGAGCGGTCCGGCTGCTGGAGTAACAGGAGGCCAGATCACGCTTCTGCGGGGAACTAGAGGCGGCGAGACAGTGCTCTACCTCCCGCAGCGAGACGGGCCGGTGCCGATTGGCATGTTACAAGGAAGAGGCGGGCAGAGTTAAGAGCTCTGCCCACCCGGGGTAAGTCTTCTGACTTATCCCACTCTAATGAACGGTAGCCGCTAAAAGAGTAGTGACTGTCGTTGCCTTTTTTTATTTTAGCGCACCGGAGCGGAGAACACGGACAGGAAGGCGAAGATGCCGCCGGGTTTCCCTTCTGCACCGCTTCCCTGGATTTTTAATTTTGGGTGACTTTTATACCGTGGCGGACGCCACTGGATTTTTAATGTTGTGTTTTATTGATTTTTATTGTGTTATTCCCTGGCCAGGGTTGTTTTAATTCATTTTACATTTTTAACTGTTTAAATATAATAAATTATATTTTAGTCATACAGTATTTTAATCAAGTCTATTCCCTTGGCTGCTCACTGCTCCACCAATTTTTGGGGAGGGTTTCCCTCCGCTCAGTAACACCTGTGTTAATTCTTAAATCGCTCAGTAACACCTGTGTTAATTCACAATCACCTTCACATCCGTTACACAAGTAACGGCGTTACTAACGGCGTTACTTTTTTCAGTAACGAGTAATCTAACTAATTACTATTCCTATCGTTACAACGCCGTTACAGTTACTAACAAGAAAATGCGGTCCGTTACTATTTTTTAACAAACAGACGGTTGAAGCTGTGTTCAGCTTACCGCATCTTATGTCAGCTGCAGGAAGTAGCTGTAAGTAATCTGGACGCTACAGCTTTAAGCAGCTGCGCGCTCCCGCGGACGGTGATCACGATCACTGTCTAGCACAACACCTGGAGCTAAGGGGGCAAAACAATCGCATGAGTGCTGCTGTTTGACTGAGGAAGAATAAAGTAGCCGTGGTAAGCCGATCACATGACCACTTAAAGACAAAGCAACAAGGTGACATATACCAGTTTATAAACTGTGTTGATAGGCCACGTAAAACCAGAGTCATGATAAACAATATATACGCGGCATTTTTTCCTCAATAGTTTTGCCACGTTAGCGCTAGCAAGCACTCTCTGCTTATGAGCAAAAAACAAAACAAAACAGGGGAAGTTTGAGTGACCGCGAGAGAGAGAGAGAGAGCAGAAAAAGAGAGAGAGCGAGTTTTGAGATGTGAGAGATTTGTGACGTTTAGCGTGTTTGGAGTGTGTAGTTAATGTGTTGTGTTGTCTTGTGTAGTTAGTGTGTAGTGTTGTGGATAGTTTTGTGTTGTGTTTCAGAACAATGAGGCGACTGCTGTCTCCAGGTAGAAACAGGAGTGATACACCTGCTGCTGTCAGACCTGCAGGTATCAGGCTGTGATGTTCTCCTTTATAGTGGACAGAAATTATGTTTTTGGAGTGGCACAAATAATTTGTGTGGCATCTTATTGAAGAACAGCTGATTGTTCTGTAAATAGTTTGAAATGGTTATTTTAAAAAAAGGGTAAAAGGTAAATGGACGCAAATGACTTTGTGTTAAGTCTAATTGTTGAATGTTGCCATTGTGTTTCTTAAATTTGTACAGTCTTAGTTCAAGCAGTAGGATCAAAGCCATTCCTTTGATCCTGACCACCTCTCCAACCACTCTGTGCTGGGGGAGGTTTTATTGTAGATACATCCTATCTGAAAGATCTGTTTCTTGTGTTGTAAGTTTCCTGCTTTTATGACCTTTTTGGTCAGCAGGAGGTCACACAAACGCACCCCCATGACACTCACACACACACACACACACACTCACACATTCTTACAGAAGTTCACACATATACATACAATGCCTTGTCTTAGAGCCACGTGGGCGTTGCTTTGCTGTGATGTGTTTTGTGTGAACTGTTTCTCAATAAAAGGCAGCGAGAGGAGGCCGGATTTGGGGTCATTTTCGTGGTGGACACAGACGAGGCCTCCCTTGCGCAAGTAATCGATCGACTGTCTTGTTTTCTTTCATGATGAATAAGTCTCTAGAACTAGCGGGGCTTGTGGAAACACAGACCCAACAGTTTGCAAAACTTGTGTGTATGATTTTAAAATTGACAATTTATATTTACATTTAAAGTTATGAAATATGATTCATTAAACATGTTTGTGGTTGTTACAGTAAAAAATATAACTTTTTCTACTCCGATTTTATGGTTTTTGTCTGATTTTAGATCAATTGTGTTAATACAGTATGTCAAAATGAAAACATGACTGTAAATTCAGGCACGTGAGGTTGTGCTGAAAAGGATGATACCAAAAAAGGCAAAGTAAATACAGGTCCTTCTCAAAAAATTTGCATATTGTGATAAAGTTCATTATTTTCTGCAATGTACTGATAAACATTAGACTTTCATATATTTTAGATTCATTACACACAACTGAAGTAGTTCAAGCCTTCCATTGTTTTAATATTGATGATTCTGGCATACATAACTCATGAAAACCCAAAATTCCTATCTCAAAAAATTAGCATATTACATCCGACCAATAAAAGAAAAGTGTTTTGAATACAAAAAAAAAGTCAACCTTCAAATAATTATGTTCAGTTATGCACTCAATACTTGGTCGGGAATCCTTTTGCAGAAATGACTGCTTCAGTGCAGCGTGGCATGGAGGCAATCAGCCTGTGGCACTGCTGAGGTGTTATGGAGGCCCAGGATGCTTCGATAGCGGCCTTAAGCTCATCCAGAGTGTTGGGTCTTGCGTCTCTCAACTTTCTCTTCACAATATCCCACAGATTCTCTATGGGATCCAGGTCAGGAGAGCTGGCAGGCCAATTGAGCACAGTAATACCATGGTCAGTAAACCATTTACCAGTGGTTTTGGCACTGTGAGCAGGTGCCAGGTCGTGCTGAAAAATGAAATCTTCATCACCATGAAGCTTTCCAGCAGATGGAAGCATGAAGTGCTCCAAAATCTCCTGATAGCTAGCTGCATTGACCCTGCCCTTGATAAAACACAGTGGACCAACACCAGCAGCTGACATGGCACCCCAGACCATCACTGACTGTGGGTACTTGACACTGGACTTCAGGCATTTTGGCATTTCCCTCTCCCCAGTCTTCCTCCAGACTCTGGCACCTTGATTTCCGAATGACATGCAAAAGTTGCTTTCATCCGAAAAAAGTACTTTGGACCACTGAGCAACAGTCCAGTGCTGCTTCTCTGTAGCCCAGGTCAGGCGCTTCTGCCGCTGTTTCTGGTTCAAAAGTGGCTTGACCTGGGGCATGCAGCACCTGTAGCCCATTTCCTGCACACGCCTGTACACGGTGGCTCTGGATGTTTCTACTCCAGACTCAGTCCACTGCTTCCGCAGGTCCCCCAAGGTCTGGAATCGGTCCTTCTCCACAATCTTCCTCAGGGTCCGGTCACCTCTTCTCGTTGTGCAGCGTTTTCTGCCACACTTTTTCCTTCCCACAGACTTCCCACTGAGGTGCCTTGATACAGCACTCTGGGAACAGCCTATTCGTTCAGAAATTTCTTTCTGTGTCTTACCCTCTTGCTTGAGGGTGTCAATGATGGCCTTCTGGACAGCAGTCAGGTCGGCAGTCTTACCCATGATTGCGGTTTTGAGTAATGAACCAGGCTGGGAGTTTTTAAAAGCCTCAGGAATCTTTTGCAGGTGTTTAGAGTTAATTCGTTGATTCAGATGGTTAGGTTAATAGCTCGTTTAGAGAACCTTTTCATGATATGCAAATTTTTTGAGATAGGAATTTTGGGTTTTCATGAGTTATGTATGCCAAAATCATCAATATTAAAACAATGAAAGGCTTGAACTACTTCAGTTGTGTGTCATTGTTACGTCCCTCTGCAGCCCCTAATTATCTTAATGTGTTCAGCTGGTGCTAATTGGCCACACCTAATCAGGTGTGGATAAAACCACCTGAGGCAAGCTTCCAGAGAGCTCACTTGTCTTTGCCTGGGTGGCACCAGCCATTTTAGCCAACCTGGTAGTCCATTTTAAGAAAAAACCTCTTCTCACCTACACTCTGCTATTCGTCTCCTTTTTTTTATGTTGCAGCTTTTGAGCCGGGTCGTAACAGTCATGGATCTAAAATATATGAAAGTCTAATGTTTATCAGTACATTGCAGAAAATAATGAACTTTATCACAATATGCTAATTTTTTGAGAAGGACCTGTAGTTTTTAAAGGTAAAATGTGGAGAGAAAAGCGAAAGTAGTAAAACATGGCTAATTATACCCTGGACACCAAAGGGTTAAAAGTTTTTTTTAAAGTAACGCATTAGTTACTTTTCAAGTAATTAATTACTTTTAGAATACTGTAACTCAGTTACTAACTCAGTTACTTTTTTGAAGTAGTAACTAGTAACTATAATTGAATAACTTTTTCAAAGTAACTTGCCCAACACTGCTCAAGACTAGCTTGGAAAGGAATGAAGTCCTTGGTGGAGATGCAGAACAAGGACCAAAGATGAATGTGATGCTGAATCTGAAGCTTCAAATGGAACTAAGACTTCCTCCACTAGGTGGCAGTGTCTGATGAGAAAGTGTTAGTGGAGCTGGCCTGGAGTCAGAAACAGGAAGATGCAGGATTTGGGCTGAAATGGGGGGAAAAGTGGTTAGCACTAGTGCCTTAAAGCAAGAAGTTTGTAGGTTGAAGCTTGTTGGCCTTTCTGTGGAGGTTGGATGTTCTCCCACAGTCCAATGAAATGCTGCTTAGGTTCATTGGTGCTTCTAAATTGGCTGTAGGTGTGGATGTGAGAGAGTGCTTCTCTGTCTCTCTCTGTTGGCCCTGTGATGGACTGCTCACCTGTGCAGGTGGACCACGCCTCTTGCCCTATGACAGCTAGGGCACAGGCTGCAGCCCTGTGAGCCTAAGCTGAATAAACAGTTAGCAAAAATGATTCATAGATGGCCTGAAATCCCCCAGTTAGCAGTTTGGTAGATAGCTATGACATGCTAATCCATCCAGCAGCTGTATTCTACCTGTAAGCTGATCCCTGCTGAGCCAAAGCACTTTTTCAGATACAAATTACAACCTTTAATAGAAACCTATTGGTCAGCATCTTATTAGCCTGCTGTTAGCTTCATTCCACAGAAAACTGAGAGAAACTAACAGAGTTGATAAAGAATAAAGAGAAATGTGCTGATTTAAAGCCTTTGAAGTGCTTCAGATGATCTCTGTCCACTTCTGTCCACTCATTCATTCATGTAAGCTTCTAATGCAGCTTTGATCTTCACAGTCTGCTTCATGAAACTCATTCTAACCCTGAATGTCAGAGTGTTCCTCCTTCTCTTTCCCATCATTCATGCTGGCAGTGGAGGAGATTTGGATGTTGGACTGTGTTTTGGATGATGTGTGTATGTTTGTGTTGGACTGCTGTCTGTAAAGCAAACGCACATTTTGCTTTGGATTTCAGTGTCAGACAGACTTTAAGGTGGAATGAAGAGTTTGAGAGTTTCACAGTGAATTATCCAGTGGAGGATTTTTCTTCTTCTTTGAAGGTTTGAAATGTGAACATTGTTCTGCTGCAGTCAATGGACTAAACCAGAGAAGAAGAAAACAGACTTTACCATGAAGATCCTCAGTGTGGATCAGTATAATATCAGCCTGATGTCTGCAGTTTAGTGTCAGCACAACTTTCACATCATATTCATCTCAGCACAACTAAAACATGCTGACTGACCTCAGAGTTTCAAGTCCACATCCTGGACTCTCCTGAATCCTGCAGCTTGTTGTTGTAGCTCAGGTCCAGCTCTCTCAGATGGGAGGGGTTGGACTTCAGTGCTGCTGCCAGATAATAACAGCTGATCTCTGACAAACCACAGCTCTCCAATCTGTATAAAGAATGAAAGATGTAAGTTTATTAGACAAAGTGTGAGCTTGAAATCATTCAGTGTTTCATCATCTGTTCAGAGCTGAAGAAGGTTCAGAATGTAGAAGTTTAGAAAATGGAAACTCCAAACAGCTGAAGCCAACAGGAAGCAGCTTCAAACAAACACAACAAGAGAAAAAACTCTGAACGTTTTATTGAGATTTAAATTTATAATCTGAATACGTACTTCCTGGCCACATTATTTTATAGAAGAGAAGGTCTAACTTTAGGCCTACACGGTCTTGACAGGAGACACAGGCTTGTGCAGAGTATGCTTCTGCAGAAGCGAAACTGAAACCAGAGTCTAAGTGCAAGTTAAGAGTAGGGTGTCTTTTATGCATTTATCGCTGATTAAGCTTTAAGTAGATGTATTAGATTGGAACATTTGTTTTATACATTTTACATATAAGTCAAGATCGGCACACACATAGTTTCAGTTGTGCTGGCCTTCTGTCTAGTGGAAAGGTTACAAGGTCTAGCTGGGGAGCTGAGAGGTGAAACAAAGTGCAAGCAGAGGCTGACACATACACACACACACATCGTAGATAGACTCAGTTATATAGGTAAAAGTTAATCTTATGTTTTGCTTGCAACTGCAAAAATTGTGCGTGCATATGTGACTGTTTGATGAAGAAGCAGGTGCAGGATGTTCTAGAGACAAGCGACAGCGAAGGCGAGCGTCCGGGGACAACAGGAAGACACCTGGATGGAGACGAGACGATGTTCTTTTTAAACTATGTCAAAAGTCATTGTGGTTTTGGACTGACGTATGTTTTACTGAATCTGCTTGGCAACAGAAAGGGGGGCTGTACTGTTTCACCCCTATAAATATTGGGTTCTGACTATTGTAAGAGAGTTCAACACTGAATCTGTACAGTGTTGGCTCCACGCTGCGTGTATTCATTAAAATGTCGTCTAATTGCACACGGCCGGATCAGTGGTGGTTATTTTGGATTCCTCCTCAATATCTGGACCTTAACAGTTTCACATTAAAATCGTACATTTCTCATAAAAACAGGACAAAGACTTGAAAAAGTCGTGTTTTTCCTTCCAGGAACCACATGGCTTCACTTTTAAAGGTGAAGTGTGAAAGAAATGGACATATTTGAAGTCCAACACCTTTTTCCAGTCACATTATTAAAGCAGACAAACTACAAGCTCATTTTCATTCCAACAAGTCATCTTCTGACCTGGACTAACAACACTGGTCTCTATGTGCAGCTGGCTGTGAGACCAGTGCTCAGGGAGCGTCTACAAAGTGCAACACTGAAAGAACATCACACACTCATTTGCTTCCAGCACTTTCACACAAACATCTACTGTCATTATTGTCACCAAACTCTGTGGATCCTTTATTGCAAATTCAAATGGGATTCAAATGGTCAGACAAAAGAGGGTTATGAGGAAATATGATGAAATGTTGTGTATCAGCAGCAAGTTATTGAATCATATTTGTTCGCTACGCCTCGTTCACGAAGGCGCAGCGAACAAATACTGTCAAATACTGCGTGAGTCATGGCACCACTTACCTCAACATCCAGTTGTGAAAGCTGCATCAACCTGAGCCAAAAAGTGATCGAGCTGGAACAAATGATATCCACGCTATACCAAATCCTGGGGGCGGAACGCGAACTTGACACGATCCTCCTTGGCAAAGCTCAAACCACTGCTACTAGCGCTGAGCTAGCCGACACAGTGCACCACCCAGCTGTTGTGTCCCAAGATCCTGCCAACAGTCAACCCAGGCTCTCAACTTGCGTCGCTGGTGTTTCTGCCACGGACGAGAACTGCTGGTTTCAACTAGGGGCCAGACCCAAGGCTCTGGTCAGCTCCACTCCACTTCAACCAGCGCCATGGACCGTGGTTGACACGCGCGGTGGCTGCAGAGGGGCCAGGAGGACCCTCGCACCCTCACCCCTCCGGTGCGGTAGTACTGGAGAATAAATTCAATGTCCTGGATACTGTGGACTTTCCTCCTGTGGCCGCTGGCCCTCGCCATCCCGCTGTGTCGCTGAGGTCTCCGCCATCTCCACCACTACGCCACCGGAGCCGCGGCGGGCAGCCCGACGCTGTGGTGCAAACTCACCGTGGAGAGCTGTGCTTTACGCCGGCTCCTCGGAGAAGAAGGCCTGCGGCGCGGCTACCCGGGAGTCACTCACGCGGTCCGGTTGGTGCATCTCCATTTGAACACCCCCGGTACCGTGGCGCGGGCGTCTCAGATGGCCAGCAGCCCCCGGTGGCACCTCCTCTCTCCACGCTGGTCCTCAGGGATTCCATCGTCAGGAACGTGCGGATGAGGGGGGCGCTCACGCTGTTAATACAAGTCACGTGTATATAAAGGTAC
>NW_027052082.1:0-22495 GCF_036321145.2 Pelmatolapia mariae | reverse complement strand
CCTGCAGCAGCTCCGCAGACAGTCCTCTGTGACCGGAAGTGTTACACTCAGGTGCAGCTCGCGCCTCTGACGGCATGGAAATTCACACAGTGTTGGAAATACAGATTTAATGACGAGGCTTTAATAGTAAAAGTATGAGGGAAGGTTAGAAACAGACCAGACTAACAGACTGTGGACTTTGTAGTCACAGATTGGACACTATCATCTACTTAACACAAGCAATATCTCACAATGTCCACAAGGGGTCACTGCAGACCCAACATTGGCTAAATAGCACATGTCTTACAAGTTGCTAATAGTGAGGCATAAATATGACAAGCTAGCAACAGTTAAAGGAAACCATAGAAAAGTCCTTTATTCCTCATCCCGCTGATTGTAGTCATTGCAGGAGATTACAGCCAGATTATAATCAGTATCATGTTAATGAATCTGCCAAAGTAAGAACACTTACAGATTCATCAACTCACTCAGTCACACAAAACTGCATTATAGCTGCGTTACAGCAGCTCCTTCAGTCATTCCCACTCTGTGTGCTGAGCACGTGACCACTGGTGCGCTGGTTTCCTTTGGGTGCGCTTGATTCTTGCTTCTAGACATCCTGAGGCCAAGTCAGAGCAGGAAATTTGAACAATGTTTCTATTTTTGTGCAAAGCTAACTGAACCTTGTGCTGTATTAACATAATGATAAAATCATATCAGTATATGTGAGTACAAACTTTAGTCTAACTTTTTTATTCTAATTGTATTCAGCTTGAACCAGAAGAAAAAGAAGGAAAATAAAACTATATTTCTATTTCCTGTTGCTACATTGTAGAGGGCGACTTTGCCTCTAAACAGGAACATGTGTACAGTCCTGCATCAGCAGCTTCATTCTTATACAGACCTTTCTACTCTGTTTGTTAAACTGAGCTCTATGTTTGCTACATAGCAGTCAATAAATCCAGTTTTTATACCACAGTTAAGTTAATGTAGTTAAATCTGTGTATTTGTAACTCAAATATTCAGTGATCTGTTTTAAACAGAAACCTGACTTTGACATATTTAAGTTGGTATGAACAGTCAGAGCTGCTGCTGCTTTTATTGTTCTGTTGCTTTTTAAAAGCTTTCTGTGCAAATCAATAGAAATATTTATTGTTGCATTTTAAAGCTGACAGCACAGCAGCAGCATGAACAGTGTTTGCTCAGGAAATACACGGGTCCCTGAAGAGTTCAAACAGGAAATATTCCTGCATTAAATCTGCAGTTCAATCATCAGCAGCTCTCAGGTTGAATCAAAGCACAGATTACTGTCAGTGTCATCTGTCACCAGGCAGGTTTTAACAGGCGTGTAAGCCACATATTATTATAACACCCTTTTATATTTGTATGATAAACACATGTCATTTAGTTGTGTTTGGTCTTTTAACTTGTGCTCAGTTTCCACAATGAATTCATGATGGAAATCTCTAATAAACTATCAAAATAGACACTATTTTCCCCCCACCACACTCTGTCTGTGGCTGGTGCGCGTCCTTTGTTGAGATGGTGGTTCTCGGTGTCTGGGGCTGGGTGCTTGGGTGTGTACCGGCTGATGGCTGCTCGGCAGGGCCTGGCCCCCTGGCTCCATCACGTCCCTGCTTGGTCTTGTGAGAGAATTCTTATCACTTCTCTTTTGTAAGTGTATTTGCTAAAATGTGCAACTATTCCTTTAAGACTGAATCCAGCACATGCAGCCACACTCTGCTCTGGCACAGCCGGCTGCTGGGATCCTGCAGGCTCCTCGCCAAGGCTCCCTGTAACTTTAGCACCATGGCTGCGGTTTATCTGTTGTCTGGTTTTGTTGTGTGTGTGTGTGTGTGTGTGTGTGTGTGTGTGTGTGTGTTTTTATTACTCACATTATGTAAATAATAATGTAAACATTATTGATCCCCGTGGGTAAATTCCTCTCTGCATTTAACCCATTCACTCAGTGAAGCAGTGGGCAGCCATTGGGCGCCCGGGGAGCAGTGTGTAGGGACGGTACTTTGCTCAAAATCAAATCAAATCACTTTTATTGTCACATCACATGTGCAGGTACACTGGTACAGTACATGTGAGTGAAATTCTTGTGTGCGAGCTTCACAAGCAACAGAGTTGTGCAAAATACAATAACGTAAAACAAGCAAAATATAAAAATGGCTAATCTAAAAAGTAATAAATATATGTACAATATGTAAAGGTATATACATTACTGAATGTGTATACTAAATATGTTTTTCTACGTGTGTGTGTTTGAGTGTGTATATAGTATGTATATACATGTTTTACAAATGAAATAAAGTAAACAATAAAATAAGATATATAAAATATACAGAGGTTGGTATGTGCAAAACAGTGGTATTTATATACAGTATGGAGTGCATAATGTTGAAGTTCCAGTAGTGAGGGTGAGGTGTCTATGACGTGTTCAGCAGTCTGATGGCCTGATGGAAAAAGCTGTCTCTCAGTCTGCTGGTACGCTCAGGGGTACATCAGGGTAGCTGTTCAGGGGAATCAAACCCCCGACCTTCTGATCATGGGCCACCACTCTACCTACTGAGCTATCCCTGCCTGATAAATGAATTAGCTGTTAGAATTGTCATCAGTTACTATGAATCTATGTAATCAATAAACACTAATAATGTAACATTACAGTATTAACCTGAATGAGTTTTGCCTCCTGAGGGTTACAGCTGTGTATGATGTGTTTAACAGGCACAAGCTAAGATTTTCAAACGTGGACGTCCAAACTTAACATTAAATACACCTCCATGAGTCACCTGACACACACCTGTGCACGTGTAGTTTTGAAACTCTGTCAGCTTTCAGTGAGCTCACATTTAGCCTGCGTCCACACGTACACGGGTATTTTTGAAAACAGATTTTTCAATGCGTTTGCACCTTTCGTCCACACGTAAACGGGGTTTTCGATCACTGAAAACTGAGATTTTTAAAACTCAGTTTTTGCTTTTACACATTGACGAGGAAAACAGAGATTTAGTCACACAACGTCAAAGGTGTGCGCCTTTTTTGACGTGACGCTGTGTATCTCATGTTGTTTACATGAGATTAATTTCTATAATGGTGGATATACACAAAATAGTGTTGCTGTTAATCTGACTATCTGCAGTTTTTACACACGTACATATACACACACAGTTACTGTCCCTCCACTTACAAAGACAGGGACGTCAGAGTGAACTTCTCCATTCAACACAGACGCTCTCACAACCTAAATCCCGACGCCACGTCGTTGTCGTTGTCGAATGAATTTAATTTGTATTTAATTAAAATGTAAGCATGTTGTATGCAAATTCCTAAGTTGTGAGTCTACACCAGCCATAATACTGTTTTTGGTTATTAACATTTGATGAAGGCACTTAAAAACACAAACACTGTGATCGATGCGGCCAGAATTCTGCCTCATTGTCACATATGTTTTGGACATGTCCTAATATTGCTATATACTGGTGTAAAATATTTAAAACTTGTCTGATATTTTTAAAAAACAGCTCCCCCCAGACCCAGTAATGGCACTTTTTGGTGTAGCTACAGTCAAATACTTAAATAATAAACAAGTCTGTGTTTTGAGTTTTATAACATTGCTAGCAAGACGCCTTATACTTCTAAACTGGAAAAATAAAGCCCCCCCCCCACTCACTCTGCTTTATTAAGAGACACAATGTATCATTTACAGTTGGAGAAAATTAAATTTTCATTGAGAGATAACGTTAAACAGTTTTACCAAATTTGGCAACCCTTTATAGACTACTTTAATAAGTAAATCTGGGAGGGATGGCCTCCTCCCATATCGGCTTTAAGATTATATACATTGGTTTGAGCAGGTGTATTGTTCTTTTCAGGGGGGGAGGGAGGTTGTTGTTTTTTTGTTGTTGTTTTTGTTTTGTTTTTTGTTTTTGTTTGTTTTTGTTTGTTTTTTCTTCTTCTCTCCCCTCCTTCGTATATACTTATTTAGGCATCTAAATGTATATGTACAGACATATATATATATGATCGTTTATATAATGGTAATTATATTTTATGTAAAAAAGGAGGGGGAGAGGAAGGAGGGGGAAGGGAAGGGGAAGGAGAGGGAGGGAGGGAAGGGAAGAAAAAAAGAGCATGTATTTAGTGCATGTGTTTTTCTAAAACATATGGGTTGTACAGCACTTGTTTCCTGGGCCCTGTTTCAGAAAGCCGGTTTAGTGCAAACTCTGAGTAAGTATACCCTGAGTTAACGAAAACTCTGGGTTTTTGGTTTCACAAAGCGAGTTTAGATTAATTCTGAGTGAGTTACTATGACGACACACTCCGTGAAGCTAACCTGCCCCCTAGCAGGTTTACTTCAACTAACCCTGACCTTCTCCGCCTCTTTGTCAGAAACCTGACTGTAGGAAGTGTCAGACATGGCGTGCCCCTTCCTTGAAGAGCCAGTAGATGTTGAAGCCCAAATTCTCCGCAGAGCTCTCCGCCGGGAGAGAGTGATTATAGCGCGTTTGGACATTTTGTCATTTCCTGATGATTTTCTGTGTGAACGTTACTGTTTTTCAGCACAATCTATAATTTATTTGAATAACATCCTCAGGCCTTATATTGCTCATGTGACACATCGCGGACATTCTCTCAGTTCTGTACATATTATTTGTATTGCACTTTGTTTTTTTGCAAACGGGAGCTTTCTGTATAATATTGGTGATGCTGAGCACGTTTCCAAGGCTACTGTCTGTCGGGCAGTCAGGAATGTTACAGTTGCACTGAAACGTCTCCTGTACTCGTTTGTGGTGTTCCCCGGTCATAGACCCACAAGATTTATCAAAGAGGGATTCCACAAAATTGCAGGTATCAGGATGAACAAAACTTAATTCATGATGTGGTGATACTTGAACTACTACTTAGATTTTACATTTATTTTCAGGGTTCCCAGGCGTGATTGGCTGTGTAGATGGCACTCACATTCCAATCATTGCTCCTTCAGTAAATGAAGGAGACTATGTGAACAGGAAGTCTTTCCACAGCATTAATGTACAGGTACATAGTTCCCTGTAGCATTTCAAACTAACAAATTATTTCATTATAGTAATGGATGCTAATTTGTGTTCTCTGCACTGTGAAGATCATATGTGATGCTGCCAACATTATCACAAATGTGGAAGCCAAGTGGCCAGGCTCTGTTCATGACTCACAAATTTTTCGTGAATCTACACTGAGCACAAAATTTGGACATGGTGAGTTGGAAATACTTTAAAATATATAAAGACCAATTGCTACAGGGACATTTGAACTGAAGTGTATCCTTCTGTCTTAGGAGAGTTCACTGGCTACTTGCTTGGTGATAGGAGGTATCCATGTTTACCCTATTTGCTTACCCCTTACCCTGACCCTGAACCGGGCCCACAGCAGCGATATAATCTGGCTCATTGCAGGACAAGAGCCAGAGTTGAAATGACTATTGGAATGCTTAAGGCCCGGTTCCAGTGCCTTCAAAGACTCAGGGTCACCCCAGAAAGGGCATGTGACATTATTGTGGCATGTGTGATTCTTCACAACATTGCCACAATTAGAGGAGAACACTGTCCTTCTGAACCAAACATCAGCAGTGATCCAAACCATGAACATCCTGACCCTCCCACGGACATACAAGATAGAGGAGCAGTCAGAGACACCATATGTCACAATCATTTCCTTTGACCCATCACCTCAACATGTTGAAAGAAAAATAAACAGATTTTTTGTTCAACTGGCTTTATTGGTCGCCTGTATTTCCTCTACACAAAGTATTAATAAGTATATTATTATGTTGTTCAAACACTGAAATAATTCGTCCATCTCTGACCACTTCACCCACCCTTAACTGATGTTCCAGCAGTAAAATCTCAATCTTGGTCTTTTGGATCTGCTGCTTGAAGTGTTCCATTTCCAAGTCACATTTCTTTATTTTCTTGATCAAATAGGTCTTGTACAGCTGCTTTACAGGGAGCTATTGAAACACAGAAAATAGCATTGACATTCATAGTACATGCCTACTTAGGTTGGTTGTAAATCAGTGCTGAACATCTTACTGAGGAAAGGTTTGTTGGAGAAGTGGCTGGACCCTCTTCCTCTGCATTTCCATCATCACTCTGTTAGAGACATAGAAAGTCCATGGCTTTATTATAGTACCACATTTTATTCAATTGTTATATTTTCCATTGTAAGATGTAAACTTCATAAAGTGTCTCTGTTGCTTCCTCCTCTGTAACAGCTGTCAATGTTTCTTCATTATTTTCCTGTAGTAATGCAATTAACAACATTGCTGTTCTACTGTAAACTCATATGATCTGTGGAGTATTAAGAGTACTCACAACTGCATGTTGGTCTGGCTCAACAGGAGGCTGCACCAGATGCAGTACACCATCACCATCAACTGATAGAATATGAGGTTTATACAGGTCACCTATAACTTACAAGGGACCAAATGGCAATTAACAAACATATACCAATCACCTTACACTTCATTGTCATTATGCTCTCAAAGACAACCAAGACTGAGGGAAGGCAAAATCAGTAGGAAAATAACTTCACTACAAAATAATTCATTATGGTAAAGAGTTTATCAAATGAATGAGTAGCACTGCAAAGGTGACTGTGAAGAAAGGATGTATGCACATCATGTATTATTTTGAATTTACCTCTTATGTAGGCACTTGTGTCTTGCGGGGTTATTGACTCAGAGGATGTCCCCGCAGAGATGCCCTTCAGCCAAAACAGGGCGCTGTTTTTGGCTGAGGGCCAACTGCTCAGCCTCTGTGAGTGGTGGTGGTGGAGGACTCCCACCTGTTTGTCGGGCCTCCGCTTTTTTCTGTTGGCTATAACGGGTCACATTTGAGCATACAGAGTAAGCAAATATGTACTTGTAATGTGCTCAGATAATTTCAATAAGTGCTTACAGAAAGAAAATTAATGTAGCCTCTAACTGCAATTGATTTACATAGGACGAACAGACCAAGCACTATGGCTCATAATACAATTACACCTTACCTGTTTGGACTATGTTTTTATATTTCATTTTTACTTGCTGCCAGGAACGTTTGGGGCCTGTTGGGTTGCACCTGCGCTCACATCACATCACAAAATGTATAAAATAAAAAATAAAATGAAATATAATAAAATAACGTGTTAAATGGGTGGAAATCCCTAGATCAATGATAAATTAACACTCACGCATTGACTCTGTCGGCTATGTTTTGCCATGCATGCTCCCTTTCTTTTGCAGCTGTGTTACTTTTTTTCCGCAAAATATGCATGTTATCGGCATATGCTGCCATCAGAATTTCGGCCTCAAGCGCTGTAAAATACATTGACCACGCCTTCTTTCCCTCCGTCTCCATGGTGACTCGCTTAATCTGTGCTCCACTAATCAGGGCTTTATGTATCCTCGTGCACGCGCTTAACTTGGGGTTAAAGCAACTCCGGGTTGATTGAACTAATTCTTATCAGCCTTTCTGAAACCGAATATTCCGAGTTGGACAGTTCGGGGTTACTCAACCCTGAGTATCATTTTTAACTCTGAGTTTTTTAAACCGGCTTTCTGAAACAGGGCCCTGAACTGAACAGCCAGGTTGTGTTTTTTATTTTTTATTTATTTAGGGTATTTGTTTCTAGGATATAAAGCTTTGTTAAACAATGCAAACAGTAATTTCCATTCCATATTTTTGTGGTAAAATGAATACTGTTGGATGAAAAAAAAAACAAAAACAAAAAACACAAAAACTTTTCAGAAGTACTTCAGGTTTGTATAAAACCTGCTTACTCTTTCCCTCCCAGGCTTCTAGACTTCTGATTGGTCAACATTTCTACACGGAGCAGATTTGACATGTTCTTGACAGTGTTTGGCTGCGTTTTTGGCGAGATTTACTTTAAAAACAAAAACAGAAAATCTCAGTTTTCCAAAGTACGTGTGGACGTAGCCTTAGTGTGTGCAGCCAAACATGATGGCAGACTGCCACAGATCACTTCTGAGGAAAGAGGAGGCGTTCAGCTTCCTCATAGTTTCACACCTGCATGAAGCAGCCTCACCCTGACAGCTTCAAATCGCTGTGTCAGCTGATCACTTCCTGTCCTGTGATTGGCTGAGCTTCAGGCCTTCTCTCAGTCAAACTGGAAACAGGGATTGAGACAGTGTGAGGGTTTGTGGAGTGCCACAGTGCTGTAATGAATCCTGTAGTGGAAGAAGTTCTTTCACACTCTTCATCCTGGAGCTGCTTTATGTCCATGATCTGCATGGAAACACATCTATGGAGAGGAAATCCAGCTGCTGAGGGTCACATCTGCATCATTGTAGCTACAGTGGATGTTTCAGTGTCAGGACTGAAGGCGGAGCTTTGTGCGTGTCAGGGTGAGGCCGCAGCAGCCGCCTCCAACCGGAGCGCTCGGGCGTGAAACTAGGAGGAAAGCCGACGTCCTCCTCTTTCCTCAGAAGTGATCTGTGGCCGGCCGGACTTCATTCCACAGATGTGCTTTAACAAAGTGTGAAGCTGAACTCTGTGACAGTGTGAGCAGTGTGAGAGTGTCAGTAGATGATCAGCAGAGGAAAGTGAGAGCTGCTGTGAGCTGATGTCCTGAAGGGCTTTTAAAGAGTCTCTGAGTTTGACAGGAACATGAAGATGTTTGTGGTGTTTGTGATCCTCCTGCACGGTAAGTACACCTTCCTCTCTCTGCTCTCATCATCATCTCTCTCTCTTTAATGTGTTGAAGTGCAGCAGGAGGAGATTTCCATCAAACACTGGATTCTGATTCAGATCAAACTAACAATCCAAAGCAGCAACTTTCAAATCACTGGATTCTTCTTGGGGGCTTTCAGATGAGCTCATGTTACAATCAGCTGCTGTGTGTGTGCTGTTGTGTAGCTGAAGCTCTGACTCACATTTCATATGTGACCAAAGGAAACTTGGTGCTGTGTGACACACTTTAGATTCTCTGCTGCTGCTTTGAACTCTTCAAACTAAAGAGCCAAACTGATGATTGACTGTGCAGCTCTGACATGGCACCAAATGTCCCTGTTATCAGCTGCTGGATGGACGTTATCAGAGCTTTTTAGTCCCACACGGATCACCAGGAGCTCCTCCTCTGTCTGCAAACAGGCTCAGCAGCTCTGATCATTCATTGGAGTCAACACAGAGTGTGGAGACATCTAGTGGTCGTGGAGAGAAGTGCATGTAACATGTGTGTGTTGTATTAATCAGCATGAGTCGTTAGGGGGACGTGCCTCCCTGTGCCTGATGGGAGTCCTTGTAATTACCCAGCATGCTGTGCTGTGTGTTTCATTTCTAACACTGGTTTTACTGAAGAGCTTTCTGAGCTTCTTTCATTGATTGTGACCAACATACATGTTTGCTGTGGATCCACATCTGCTCTTACTGCTAATGTCATGAAGCTGTTTGAGTGGTGAGCAGTCAAAGCAGCAGGTCCTAACAGGGACATAGCAGGATATTCCTGCCTCTGAATGAGCTGTAACTGCACATATGAGCACAGCTGGTCTGCATGTAGTGAACACAAAGAGTCTGTGTGAGCTGAATTTACGCCAGTCTGTTTGTGGTCCTGTTATTTTGGCTCTTTTCCAGATGGTACATGGTGGATCATTTACTGTCAAGATGGCCCCAGCGTATGTAGCTGCTTGTCTGTTGCTGTCAGTTTCGATTGTTTTTATGTTGCTCCTGTCCAGGGGTGGATCTAGAGAAATTTTCTTAGGGTAGCAAAGAAATCAAATGGGGTGGCAAAATCAAAGCCTTTTTTTTTTCAAACACATATACAGGTGGTTACAAATGGTTAAAATGATTCAAATGCAGTAAGTATACACGTTTTTCATATAAATATAGTCTATAACTTAATTATTGTCTGTAGCGCACATAATTACACACTTTAGTTACATAAAACATGTGAGTTTTGATCTTATGTACTGTATAGACTGTATAATAAATAAATATGTAGCCCAATAAGTATAAAATCCAGAAAGCTACACAACATGGGGCGGTTCATTTACAAACACAAGTCTAACTTAAGTTTCACACTGTTTTTTGTTAGAAAAAAATCAAATTGTTACATGCTTAAATTACACAAAATGTCAGAAATGTTTTGAATTTATTTAGAACTACAAATTAAATTTCTTTTAGTAATTATTGTTTTTTAATGTCACAATTCCAACACTGCTCCTTTATCCGGGTTTGGACCGGCAAAAGTGACCCGGAATTGGCACTCTGGTGGAGTTACTTTGTGTGTGTGAGTGTGTGTTTATAAGTAGTTTAAACCTTTTGATCCACAAAACAGCATAACAGTAAAAGAAGAACTGACTGTGTTACAGTCAGTGCGGGAGCAGCGGCTTCGCTCATGCGCGATTCATTTGCCGTTTGGAGGCATAGGTGTGAACATCTCCTGCCCTGATAGCAGCTGGGGGAGGACTATCCTCCGCCTGTGAGCGGTATGCGTTTTCACGTCAGAAAGTCGTCATAAATAAGTCTCCAATAACACCAGAAAAAGTCGCCAGATTTGTCGCTAGTC
The DNA here is from genome assembly GCF_036321145.2 of Pelmatolapia mariae. NCBI lineage: Eukaryota > Metazoa > Chordata > Actinopteri > Cichliformes > Cichlidae > Pelmatolapia > Pelmatolapia mariae. The sequence goes on along the minus strand of NW_027052082.1, from coordinate 11,965 downwards.
GCTTTTTAGAAAACAAAGTCAGGAAAGGGTCTGAAAACTCGCTAAATATAGCGACAAAGTCGCTAAGTTGGCAACACTGGCCTGGACGCGGACGTCGGGAGGATCAAAGGGTCGCGGCGGTGCATTTCCATGGCAACGACTGGAGCCGCTCCAGTGCTGTTTGTGGACTGTGGTGCCGTTCTCCGTTTGGCCTCTTCGTGGTGGCTCCATTGGATGTGTGTGGACCTGCGTTTCCTGGGCGTGGGTTCGATGCAGCTTTGCCATAGTTCCTGGATTTGCATTTTTTTAATGTATTTCGTGTTGGTTACTGTTGTAACATGATTGTTGTTTAAGTTTTCTGCAGTACTTTCCGGTACTGTTTTCACATATTATGCTTACTGTTACTGTTTTTGAGGAAAAAGAAGAAAAGCTACGAAAAAGAGGGAATTTCATTCTGTAATTGTCCTGGCTATCTTAAGTTTATTTTGTTTCTATAACATTTGTTTAAATGGACATTCACCATGTGGGACACTGTCATGTATGCCAGTTTCTCGATATTGCACTGTGCATTTCCCTGTTTTGGTTTTAACTTCTTATCCTGCTGACCATGTATGGAGGCTGGTTAAGTCTTGACTGTTCCAATGCTGTAAGGGCGTCTAACAATTCCTCCACAACCTGCTTACTACCTAAAGTAGCTATGTGTAGTGAAAGGGGGTAGCGGGAGGAGGTTCACCTGCGTCCGGCTGAGGACAGCCTTTGTTTAATCCGGGGGGAATATGTAACAGTCACAATGGTGTGGTGTCCCTTTAAGACACCCAAGTCGAGGGTTGATGGTGTCATCAGTTTGTGCCACTGCTCTCTCTCTGTGATTATGAGGACACGTGCCTGCACGCTTGTGCTTAACGAGGGACGGATTTATGTTTTCTTCTCCAGACCCTTTTTTTTTTGTTTGCAACGCTTGGGTTGTATGAACGCTGGGTGTTATGTTGTTGAGCCGCAGCCGTTCAGCCGGGCTTTTATATGGTTGTTGAAGAAGGCGTATTAAAGAACACGCTGTGGAATTCCCAATGCCAGCGTGAGTGTGTATTCTTTTGACTAGCCTGCTAAGTGTTTTGCTGCCTCCTCTCAACCACTAAACACAACCCGACGTTACAACACTCCACACTAAACGTCACAAATCTCCCACATCTAAAAACTCTCTCTCTCTCTCTCTCTTTCTCACTCGCTCACTGCCGTCACTCCCAAAACTTTCCCCTCTTCATAAACAACCAAATCCCAAATGTTGACTTTTTACAAAATTGGTCGACATGGTACATTTTTCCACCGATAGGAAAGACTTGGCCTTTTTCTTTCTTTACTGTTTTCGAGCTGTCCTTAGAAAATGCTTTTTTTAAAAACACACACACAAAAACGTGAGGACAGTATTTTGAAAAAAGCATGGTTTATATATATATATTTTTTTATCATAACTCTGGATTTACTGGCCTGTAATTAAAATTTAAAAACTTTGAAGTCCGAACTTTCAATACGGGCTGAAATAGAGACTCAGCGTGGCTGCAGCTTGTTGCTATGTCAGCTTAAATCAGTCATGTGATTTGGAGGTGCAGCGTCTGTGGACCACAGAGGGTTAATGACACTCACCTTCCTTCCATTTTCAGAGTGTAACAACCGACCGCCTGTGTAAAATCCGTAATTCCCATGGTGTTGTTCAAAATGTGCTCTGGCACAATCATAAGCATCGCTTGCTACTGAAAACAAGAAAAAAGCCGGTCTGCGCTATGGGCTGAACCATTTGTTAATGGTGGAGGGGGGGAACACTATGCAATATATTCAGTTTTAGCATTTATATTCACTGTTAACTGTAACTACGCTCAAAGTGTTAATGCTATCTTATTTTAATAAACAACCCTGTCATATGCAAAACTGGGGTGGCACTTGGGGTGGCAAGAGATCGTTTTAGGGTGGCACTTGCCACCCCATGCCACCCTTCTAGATCCGCCCCTGGTCCTGTCATGTGTCACTCAGGAAATCAGGTCTTTACTGGTTCTTTACTGTTCTTATTGTGGGAGATTTTAATATCCATGTCTGCTGTCCTGAAAAACCTCTGGTGAAGGATTTTTAAGCCTTATTGACTCTTTTAATCTGGTCGAGTCCGTACCTGGTGTTAAAGAATAAATATATATTCTTAGTGCTTATTTTCTGTTTATATTGTTTTATGTAGGCCATTATATTACAAAAGGCCACTTTTAGTCATAAAGTGTGTAAAAGGTCATAGCTGGCTGAGCAAGACAGGAAGCTGTGCAGAATGAGACGCTTTGTGCAGAGCTGCAGAGTACAGGATGTAGACAGGAAGGGGAACTAGCAGTCCTCTGTGTCCAAGGGGGAGTTGGACACAGAGGGAGTGAGATCTTTCTTATTTAGAGGATGTGGTTGGCCATCTCTGTGGTTCTCCAATTGATCCTGCCCATCCACGATTTTTTTAAGATGACTTTGCCTAGCACAGGGCACGCTGTTCTTACTATTAGAGTTTCAGTGTCCTTGTTTTCCTTGTTATCGATCCAGTCACTAGTTAGCTAACATTAACTAATGTAAGTCTGTTAGCCCCAACCAACCACATGACGTCACGTCCCGTAGAGACACAAGATGGCGCTAAACATGTTTATAAAACTTCACTTTAAGCACTTATTTCTTAAATCCAGCTTCACAGACAGAGTTACATCTATGAGCAGGGCTCAGTGCTGTAAATTAACCTTTATGTGTTTCAGGTTTCATGTCCCCTTTAAGAAATAAACAAATATCACACATTAATATTTGAAGCAGGTTTGAAAAAGTCCTCCATCATCTCATCATGTTTGGACCGTTGTACTTCTCTCTACTCGGCTCTCAGCCAAGTGTCCTCCAGCTCATTCACAACTAACCTGAAAGATTTTTAATAAACTGAAAGAGACGAGTCCTCATCACTCCATCCTCACAGCACAGGCAGCCTGTTCGATACAGACCTGACTTTAACCTTGTATTCATCACTTTTAAAGCTTGTTCCTCCACTTCCTCTGGACTTCCTGCCTCTTCCTTTTTTATCTGTGAGATGTTAAAATGTTGAATGTTTCTGTCGTTCTGTCTCCTGGTTTCTGTAAATGTGTCTAAACTTGATCTTTACCTCAAAGTGACTCATGGAGTCTCTGTGTGTCCTCAGTTTCCCAGCATGCCTCAGCTGTGGAGATGTATGAGGGGGACTCGTTCACCCTGCCCTGTCAGTTTGACACTTTTAATTTTCAAAATCCCTCTGTGGTGTGGAGTCGCTCCGACCTCAGTCCTCCAACCGTCCACCAGCGTCAGCCTCAAGGAGACGAACTGAAAGATCAAAACCAGCGTTACAGCAGCCGAACATCCATGAAGACTGACGCTCTGGATACTGGAGACCTCAGCCTGACCCTGACCAACCTCCAACTGTCTGACAGCGCCACCTACACCTGCTTCATCAGAGACTTTATAGGTGAACTGAGTCGGAGTGATGTACAGCTGCAGGTCAAAGGTCAGCAACAAACACCTGTTGTAGATGCATCTGACATCACTCAGATAAAACTTCATTATTTTAACACTGTCAGAATAACCATGTTGGCTCTTTGATTGAAATGTAGGCTTAGTTATTAAATCTTTTAATTTCATTGAGTCAGAGGTCAAAGGTCATGTTGTTCTTTGTGTTCCTCCACAGAACGGTGTTTCCATCCTGGGCCAAAGCTCTCCTGGTTCTGCTGATTCTTCTTGTGGTTTCTGGAGGTCTTTTATTTTATTTCCGGCACTATTTCATGTCAGGTGAGTGTCTCCTACTACACTGCCCATAATGCTGATGGTTAGCAGGTGTCCTCTGGTGGCTCCTTGACTGCGGCTCACACAAACTTGTTCCAGAAGCTGAAAGAGTTGAGAGTTACAAACAGCTGATACAGAGAGCTGAAGAGAAACTTCCAGGTTTGTTCCAGAAGTCAGAAAACCTCCTTCAGACTCAGTCATTGATCAGTGAAACAGCTCCACAACATGACTTTACTAAACAGTGTGTGTGCTTCACTGCATTGATCTGACACAGAGGCTGCATGTGGACAAGCTGTTCTTCTTCTGTGGTGGTAAACAGCAGGCTGACATGGAAACATGTGCTGACAGTAAATGTTGCAGCAGCTTCAGTAAATGTTCCTCCTTGAGTTGTGCTCAGTCATGTGGTGGAGAGCTTCAGATGTTCAGAGCAGACACATGAGATCTTCATGGTTTCTGTGCTGATGTGTGTGAGACATGGCCGACTGTGGAGGCTCAGTCTGTCTGTTCTTCTGCTCTTCATCCAACATGTCTGCAGCACTTTACAGGACGCTGCAGACTAGTTACCAAAGAACGAGTCAGGAACACATCAGGAACAAACTGAGACAGAAAATAGACATAAGTTTAAGGGTATCTACTCAGGGAATGTGTGTAACACACAATGTGTATAATACACAATAACACAGGCATTTACATTTACACAAGAAGATATGTACAAGTTATACATGTACAAGCCTATTTTCAGCAAAGAAAGAAATGGGCAGGTTTCCATATTTCAGGGATCTCACTGTTTAAAGGCTAAAATTAGAAATATTAGAAATATAGCAGTTCTGCTATAATGTCTGCAGCTAGCTTAAGAAAATAAGGATCAAGTTGATTTGGATCCAACAGATTTAAGGTCCTGTGGACCTCCAGGACACTCAGAGGAGAAAAGCTGAGGCCTGAAGCACAGATTGAGTTTGAGTGGTTACAGAGAGCCTCCTGTTCATTAAGCTGTTTGAAATCTGATGTAAAGATTCAAATAAAGACCCTGAAGAATCTTAACCCTTTCATGCATGAATTATGACAACCTCAATCAGGATTTTTCTCTTAAGTATTTTTATTCATCTTTAGGCATGAAAAAATATTTTTTTAAACATGTACTTTTCAAAGAGTTTGTTAAATGTCCACTTAGGTGACAACAGACATTTTGACTTATGAATTTGACACGCAAATAAATAATATGCACTGTGTAAAAGCTACAAAATAACTAAAAAAAATTTTTTTATAAAAAAGATGACAAATATAACAACATATATATAAACTACAACAAATATAACCCTTCCACCCACTGGCTGACCGGTGGAGTGACACATTAGTGTCCAATGTGCATGTATACCATCAACTCTGACACAAATACAAGAAAACAGCCTTTGAATAGCTGTCCACTGTAGTGACCACTATGTGTGAAAGGGTTTATGTATAGGTCATTTAAGAAAGTCACATTTTTCAGTAAAGTTCATGACACTTCTAAAACAAAAGCTGCCATCTTGGTGGTTATATTCCCGTAATAAGATTTTATTATTTTCCAGAACTTTTTAGGATTATTAAGATGTTTAATGTTTTATGTGCGGAAGATCTTTGATTTGGGCTTTTTTAATTTTAGAAGATTAAAGGATTTCTGAGATGTCCAAAAATCAAACAGTTTTCCTCGGATTCAGTTTCTCTGGTCTGAGCCCAGATGGCATTTCTTTGTTTGAGGGAGACTGGAGGAGAAAACCAAGCATTGTTTCTGTACTTTGCTGATGGAGGCGTGTTTATTTATAATTCTTATCAAAACATCATTAAAGTATTTCCATGCCAGCTCTACATCAGTAATGAGGTGATTCTGTTCCAGTTTCAGTCCCAGAAATCATGAAAGAAAGTTTACTCACAGAAATTCTTAAAATCTCTTAAAAACTGACGATTTGGGCAGCTTCAGTTGTTGGCAGCGATCAGACAGTGGTCACTGATATGGTTTGCAAAAACACCAATATGGGCGTGTTAGGTGAAAGGTCAAGGATCACTGTGATGAACTTAGAAACAGGAGGTCATATTGTCTTTAAGACATGCCTGTAACTGATTTAACTGGTGACATGAAAATAAAAATCTGATGTCCATCATCTACATGGCAATGAAAATGTATACAGTGTTTTCTAAAATTATTACCTAACAGAAGGATGTAAACAGAACTGGTCCCAGCACAGAACTCTGTGGAACTCCAGTACAGATTGTGTGAAGAAAACTGGAATCTGATGATTCAAACCACTGCAGTTAAATTTCCCCTAATAACTCTGGTGTGTTCTAGTGTTTGTAGTAAAATGTTGTGGTCTAACACTGAGGTCTAACAGGACAAACACAGAAATAAGTCCACTGTAACAGGTCATAAGGAGAACATTAGTAACCTTCACTACAGCTCATGTTGTGCTTTGTTGTCCTCTCAGTCCCCTGGGTGGGGGTGGATTCAGGGGTGGAGTCTGTCCAGCTGATCTGCAAAACCATAGTTTGCCTGCCTAAAGATGCTAAAGTGGAGTGGAAGGATGAAGATGATAGGACGGTCCACGTGTATAAGAACAGCTCTGATCAGACTGAAGAACAGCACCAGCGTTACAGAGATCGAACAAAGATGCGGAGAAATTTACTGGAACCTGGAGACCTCAGTCTGACCCTCAAATACCCCACAGACTGGGACAACTCCACCTACACCTGCACCGTCTACAGCAGGGAGGGAAACATCCTGCTGAAGAGAAAGGTGGAGCTGAAAGCCAGAGGTTAGTGCTGTAGATACAGGTCAAAGGTCATGTAGGAGTTTATTCTCTAAAAGCTTTTAGTTTGAATCCCCAGAAGTTGATTCTGTTCATCTGGATGTAGTGTTTTCAGTGGGAGAAACATTTCGTCACTCATCCAAGTGACTTCTTTAGTCTCAGCTGACTGCAGGTTTCCCCAATTATAAACAGATTGGGGAACACGCTGCGCCAAAAACTGGTCCACCCCAAGGATCGGGTCCCCCGACACAAACAGAGTAACATAGTGTACGCTGTTAAGTGCCAGGAGGATTGCCAGGATTTATACATCGGGGAAACCAAACAACCTCTAGCGAAGCGGATGGCACAACACAGAAGAGCAACCTCATCAGGTCAGGACTCTGCAGTTTATTTACACCTACAGGCCAGTGGACACTCTTTCAAGGATGAGGATGTACACATCCTGGACAGGGAGGAACGCTGGTTTGAGCGCGGAGTCAAGGAGGCCATTTACGTGAAAAGGGAAAGACCATCTCTGAATCGAGGAGGGGGCCTAAGGGTACATCTTTCGCCATCTTACAACGCTGTGATTGCAGCCATTCCCCAACTCTCTGTGAATGGTACTCATGGCCATTGATCAGTGTTCTTTGATCAGTGGGTTTTGGTCAGTGATTGTTGATCAATGGTCATGGGAATTTGCATAATTATGAGTAAGGAACTGACCTCACAGCCCATTGTTCCTTCAGTGGGCTGGTTTCAGTCATTATGCAAATGTACTGTTTATAAGGGTTGGGGAAACCTGCAGTCAGCTGAGACTGAAGAAGTCACCTGGATGAGTGACGAAACGTTTCTCCCACAAAACGCTACGTCCAGATGAACAGAATCAACCTCTTAGGATTTACTTACCTGGATGATTGAGCCTCAAGATGTTTTAGTTTGAATCTATTTTCAGTTCATTCAAATAAAATAAATTCTCTGAAGTTTTGATGTAAAAGCCAAAAATGTCAGGCGGAGCAACTGTGTGTTTAAATGAACAAACTAAGAAGACCATTAAAAATGATCCTAACTTCAAAATAAAAGCCTCTGGCATCATTTGAGTTTGGATCAAATCAATAGTTTTGTTAGTTTAGTCCAAATCAATGTAAATGTATAAATATCAATAGTTTTAAAGCTGCTGAGATCATTCAAACACTTTGATCCAGTCATTTGGATGTTGTCACATGTCAGGGTGGAGCAGCCATAAATATGAGGCTTTTATTGTGAAAATGATGTGATGATCCAGAGGAGCCCATGGGGTGTTTGTGGCTGGATGCAAAGGTTTGTAGCTCTCCTTGTAAAGAGAAACAGCTTGAAGCTACAGAGGAGCGTCTGCAGAAGAAGACAGGGGAAAGAGGAAGAAGCTGAGGCCGCTGGAGAAAAGACAGGAAAAGAAAATCAGCTTTATTTGTTGGAGGCCGTTTGTTCATCACACTGAAATATTCCCACTTTAGAGACATGAAACAAAGTGAAGTGTGGATTGATGTTTGTCTCCATGATTTGGGTCCTGGAATCATTTCTTCATCTCCCACTTTAAGACATATTAATGTCAGCCTCACATGTCCCACAGTGGACAGATTTCTATTTCTAGATGATATTTGGAGGATTTTCATGTGTTTCTCTGCTGTCACAGCTCTTTGTGATATTTGAGCGCAGCTGTAATGTTTGTGTGGTTAAAGCCACCAGACTCCACTGACAAAAACTCTCATTTTAGCCGGAGAACACGGGGCTGCTGTGGGACTTTGTGTTTGCAAAGATTTCTATTGGAGGCATTTTTGCCTTTATTATATAGGTGCAGAGAGTAGACAGGAAAGTGGGGAGAGAGTGAGGGACACACAGGCACCTGTAGTAAGCCCCGCCTTCAGTCCACCTGCTCAGCCAGGTGAGCTATAGCGCTGCTTTAACATGTTAGTGTGATTGAGAGTGAATGAAAGTGAGTGATGGAGGCAGCAGGAAACTAACAGGCTGTTTGTTCTGAGAGGTCACATGACTGTTTTTCTCAGCAGAGTCTGATGGATTTGATGAGACCATGAGAGCGGCTTCAGTTCCTCATCAGAAAGAGTCTGACAGAAGCTCCTCCCTCTATACCCCAGTAGACTTCTATTAGACTGCTCCAGATTCCTGAGAGTTCACACAGAAAACTTTACAAACAGCCAAAGAAAAACTATTGAAAAGGCTTCAAGATGACAAAGAGCTCTTTCACAGCACATATGAGCCATTAAGAAGTGCACATTTGTGTTTTCCATAGTCCATCATCCAATAATATCAGAGGACAAACTGTGAGGTAAAAAGCCTTCAGCTCTTTGTGAATGAAGCAAAAAGACTTTGGTCCTGAGAGATGGTTCAAAACACAATTCAGACCTACCAAAGTATTATTGGTGCCAAACACATGAAGCCTTCAACTTTGTATTTGTCCAGTCAGTGTGGCAATAGAAGTCACTGTGAGGATTTTCAATGTGCTATCAAAGAGCATCCAAACAATCAGGTGAGAATGAAGAGAATTAGTGTGGATGGACAGAAAATCCATATCCAGTGTGATTTAGGAGCAGTTCATATATAATGAGTGAAATGAAAGAAGAGCACAGACAGTAAGAACATGAGTGAGCAGACATTTTGGAGCTGCTGATCCACACAGGGCTGGATGGAAGGAGTGGGAGTCCATGATGGCTCAAAGTCTCTGATCCTAACTGTTCCTGAGCCTCTCCCCCTGCCTCCTCTTTGGATCTTCTCCTCCTCTTCTTCCTCATCTGCCTCCTCCACCACTGCTCTCTCCTCCCTCATCTCCTCCTCAGCTGAACTGAAGTCAGGGCTGTAACATGAGGAAACGTGCAGAAATGACTGAGTCAGCATGTTGTTGAAGTGAGTTGAGTGATTGTGAGCAGATTAGATGTGCGAGCCTCCCCTGTAGAGAAAAGCAAATCTTCTCCAGAGTTTCCCACCTCATGTTTTCCTGTGTCACAGCTGATTGTCAAATCCTGGCTGTCACTAAATGAGTGGTCCAAAGGTGGAAGGAGGAGCACAGTTAGATTGTTCACCTCCTAACCTGTGAAATCAATCAGCTGAATGAAAAACACTGTGATCCTATGAGCTGCTATCAGGGCTGCTCCATTCTCAGGATTCTCATCTGGATGATTGAAGCAGATTATTGATGAAGTCAGCAAACAGCTTTCAAAATGGCTCTTTTTCCAGGGGAACTCCCTGAAATGTAAATCTCATGGAAATGAAGAAGAAGTCCAAAGGCGTGGTTAGGCCCAGACTTGTGGCTGTTTTCAATGTAAAGCCCATGTTGCAGGCAGCTGCTGCTCCTTACTGGCCCACAGTCTCCACTGATGGATGTGTCAGCTCACTTGTACTGTAGCCACGGGGAGAGCGATGGAGAGATGAAGCTGACAACCAGAGGTGTAGTGCTATTTGTTGAAGGAGCCCAGCGCACCGTGTGCCATGTAAGCACAAGTTTCCAGAGATGATTGGACTCTGAAATGATCCATGTTGGACTGAATGTAAGAACAGATCATAAAGTCCTCTGTGTGCCCGTCTGTCTGAGCATCTTCATCAGTGTGCAGCTGATCTACAGCTAATGTGCTGATTGATGAGCAGCCTGTTCATGGTGATGATGAGAAACAGATTTGATTCAAAGCACAAATGAGTGAAAAAGGAGCAGCAGCCATGATAGAGCGAGTCATCTGCTGACAGAAATAGTGGAGTGAAGGATTTGTGCAGCGTTTCTCTGTGAAAACAGCTGATTCAGATCAATGAGAGGAGGATGAAGGAGAAGCAGCATGTTTCTGATAGAAGGATCACTGCTGTGCTACAAACTGCTGGGACTGTGTGTGAATGTGTGTGTGTGACGGCTCAGCTGGAGGCAGGATTGGTCCAGAGGAGAGCTGCTTTATTCCAGACTAAGTCTTCTAGAAAGCTGAAATCTGTGTGGAACAGCTGACCTGTACCATGTGGAAAAGAACAGCAACATGATTCAGCGTCAGATCCCGACACATCCACGGATTCATCCCGTTACAGGAACTGTGCCACACGTGGCCTCTGTTTGTTCTGCATGTGATGCTGCAGGGATTTCTTCAAGTCACTATAATATAGTGTCAGATGGACACATGAAGCTAACACGGCACATCTTTGTGAGTCTGCAGCATGTTGACACACATGTCAGTGTTGTACAGATCTAAGAGCAGCACAAACAAACTCCATCAAAGTGATTTGTGCTGTTGCAGAGCTGTGTGACTGCATTTGTCTTCATTATGGACACATTTCTACAAATGGGACTAAACATGTGACCCTCTGCACATCCATGGGCTCAGGCTCAACAGTGCACCCATTGGCTGGATGCAGCTTGTATTGTGGCTCCTCCCCCTTGACCTCCGTGTTAGCTTCAGGTCAGTTTAGCTGTGTTTCCTCCAAATCCCAGAATTCCTGAGGAGCAGGAATATGTGGGGCTGGGCTCTAAACACTCAGGGTGAGGACTGAGTGAAGAGCTACAGGACAGAGCCAAAGTTTCAGCACTGCGCTCACAGCTTTGAGACGTCCAATCAGCAACTGGTCCTGATAACATCTCCCCTCTCATTCCACATACATGAAGACTGCTAGAAGCAGCTATCAGCCACATCAGGCTCACATCATGCTTGGTATTAAACATGCTGCAGTCTGCAGTAAACTCCCTGCCACAAAGCTTTGAGTGCTCTGAAAGGGAATCTCCTCCAAATCCACCTGTAACAAGGTCACCTGCAGAAATAACTGTGTCCACGGGCAGAGTCACTAACACTCTGCACCAGAGCTAAACCTGCTTTGGAGCTAAAAAGCTGCTGTCAGGGTTTCCTGCAGAGGTTCACAGTAAATGTGGAGACTGAAAGCTGTGGACAGTTTCTGTGGCTGGATTATTTCATATGTGTTTGTAGGAGTTTCACTTTCAAAGTTTGGAGTAAAGTGTTGAAATAAATCAGGTCTGTGACGCACACTTTACTGCAGATTGTTCTCAATGTAACACAAAAAGCAATCAAAATGTGATTGATCCTGATGTGGTTGTGATTGTTGCTTCTAGCAGTGTTCATGTATTTGCACAGAGAGGGGGAGATGTTATCAGAGTGTGTAACTGATCAGATCTGATGCTAAATCATGTTCATGTACAGTCAGCTGATCCTCACAGTTCACTTTGTAATCATGCAGCTCTCCTCTGATCAATCCTGAGCTCCACCTGAGTCTCAGTCCTCAGGACCTCACACAGTCCCAGCAGCTTCTATCAGCAGAGTTCTCCCTGATATCACAAACATATTGATCCTCCTTCAGCCTCCTCTCATTGATCTGAACTGTTTCCACAGAGAAACTCATCAGTGAAACCTGAGCTTACTGTGGATTATTCTGGTTGCTCCATCACTCTC
>NW_027052081.1:0-32602 GCF_036321145.2 Pelmatolapia mariae | reverse complement strand
ATCGAACACTATTTGCATGAGTCAAGATTTTTTAAAAAAGAAAGAAACTAGGATAGGATTTAGCTTGTTTGTTTTTATCAGGCTGACTTGAGACACTAAGAGTTTAAAACCACCTTACGCTAAACGATCAGTTGTGAGCATGCCACAACCTTTGCAAAAGTGTTTTGACTTGCAACACTTAAATCTCTTGAAATTTAGTGGCAGGCTGGAATCTTTGAAAGATGCCTCTAAATAATCTGGTCTTTTCTCCTCATTAGACTGTAACTAAAACCTGTGATGACAGTATTATGAAGTCGAGCTGATGTCACTAGTCTAAGTTTTGCATATAAATATAAACTGTTTTTTCCACCCTGGGCATGAGTTTTGTTTTTGACAGGCTTCAGGGGCCTCTCAACACTATTTTATACCTAAATTGAACCAGTTCAGCTACTAAATGTTATAAGAAGCAGTCCAGATATAAGCAGGAATTATATCCAAAATACTTGTAAATTATATTTATTTGTGATTAAACTTCACTGGATTCAGATGAAGCACTTGTGCAGGTTATACAAGACTACAACACAGAGGAAATGTCTTTTTTATAACTAATATTTCCGTTCTCGGTTGAGCTCATGCAGTCAAACAAAATTAGAGTCTCACTTTCTGTTTTCCTCTCCTTGTACCACTTCTTCAGGCATTTGGAACCAACCAGGAGGACTACGCCAGCTACATCATGAACAGCATAATCCGGTGGGGTGACCCAGTGTCAGCAGCCCTGGAGGACGGGGAGCTGCTGGTGCAGCAGACAAAGAACAGTGACCGCACGCCACTAGTCTCTGTGCTGCTGGAAGGTAACTCTCACACGTGTCATGCAACCCAAACACATAGGGCAAATAAAATAAGGTGAGGACAGTGGCCTGCTTTACTAACAATTAAAATAGCTGACCAGTGATTTCTTTTCACCACCAGGCCCGCCTAACAGCGGGAAAACAGCACTGGCGGCTAAGATTTCTGAGGATTCCCAGTTTCCCTTCATCAAGATCTGCTCTCCGGACAAGATGATCGGACACTCTGAGATCGCCAAATGCCAAGCCATCAAAAAGGTAACAGATTTCATAATGCAGATACAGTGCATATAAATACCGGATGTTTGGATTAAGATGCTAGTGTAGTAATGTCATTTTAAAAATACTAGTAGTTATTTTTAGTGTTTGCTGGTGTGTTTTTTCTTTGATGGAGATCAGGTTGTACCTTTTTGTTTCCCTTTGGCAGATATTTGAAGATGCTTACAAATCCCAGCTGAGCTGTGTGGTTGTGGATGACATTGAGCGCTTGTTGGGTAAGATGAGAGAGCCCAAAATATTTAGCGGTCTTCTACTCAGTTGCCTTCTGAAGTTACTTTTTATTTGAATCAGACGTGATGAGACAGAGGAAATGAAATAATAAAATTATGTGTGTCATCAGATTACGTTCCTATTGGCCCTCGTTTCTCCAACATGGTGCTACAGGCTCTGCTGGTGCTGCTGAAGAAACCACCTCCAAAGGTAACGGAAGGTTTATTTCTTGCTCACTGTCAGTGTTGCTAGTCCTGAGGTGGCAGAAAGAGGGCAGCAGATCTTATGGATGCCAACATAAAGTCTTGCGAGGAATTGTTGGAGGTCTTTGGCTGCAACTGGCATGTGTGAACGCCTGTGTGTGAGTGTATGGTTATTAGCAAGTGTTTTGGTCCAGGCCTGTTGTGCTCTGAGTGAATGGTGGTGGTGGAGACCCATTTCTCATAGTTTCTTTAGTTGTAGTTTGTGTGTGTCTGTTGTTGATGGGTTTGTGAATGAGGGTATAGCTCACTATATGGCTGCATGTGCATGAGAAGTGGCGCGGGGCCTGGTGTTGAATGCCTGGCTGCAGTGCTCCTCTGGGGTTGTAAAGCGCTGGGCCCAGCGGGGTGCCTGGGGCCGGGGGAGGCCAGGGGGACACGGAGGAGAATGGGCTCTGTGAGAGAGCCAGGACCTGGCAGCACTGCCGCCTGTGTGGCACCTCATCTGCATGCAGCATCACAACCCCCCACGCCATGGGGGGGCAGGCGGCAGCCATAATCCCCCTGTCTGCTCGCCACTCCTCTGCCTCTCCTCCTTCGTCTTCTCCTGGTCGTTCTCCAACTCGTCGGCTTAGTGCAGCGACATTTCTTTTGCTTCCCCTCTTTCTTCCCTGCTCATGTTTGTCTTCTCTACTGTTGCCCTCTGCTCCATTATGCTGCATTATGCTATCTTTTTTCTCCTTTCTATTGTTTTCTATTTTTTAAACTCCTGTTGTGACTTAGAGCCCCTGCTCAATGTCAGCCTTCACCTGGGCAGCCAGAAATCTCCAGAATATGACGAAATCAGTCGCCCTGTATTTCAATGACCAATAAGAGCTTTGGCATCAAAGACTGCCTTCATCAAAATTTGGATAATATGAGAACTTAATTACAAAATGTTCACAATTCGACACTTCTGATTGGCTGGTTTGTAGTCGCGGGCAATGAGAACATAACCCGGTGTGATATAGAAAGTGCTGATGTTGCAGTGTAAGCCATTAAAGGAGCAGAGTAGAGGCTTCTGACACACTTTACTTTAAAAAGGCATACAAACAACATGTTTAATAGGGTGGATATGAGTGAGAAAACAAAATGCAAAACAACCTTAATTTAAATTTTTATACATATCTGCCATTAAACCAGCTTCTCATGTTGTTTACTAGCTAATAATAAAATTACTGTTGTCTAAGAAGGTGCTGCTTGTTTTTACAGGCCTGTGGTCTCTCAGCATCAGATACATCACATACCAATGAAACATGTCAATAAAAGTAATACAAATGAGATAAAGACTCAAGATTTTCACCTTCATATCTGTCAAGCAGTAAAGTTGTTATATATGCTGCTTGTGTTGCTAGAACTTTGACTTTATCAAAGACTGTATTCTGAGGAAGTTGACACGGCTGAAGTAGCAGGGTTGGCATTGTGATTGCGTGTATAGACCAGGTGTATGTTACACCCATGCATCAGCTGACTTGCCTTAAAGCTGTAAAACTATACAAATGATGGACAGGTTATTGGTCAGAGAAAAAAAATGCTGGAACTGGGGTGGCCAAAATGTTCGTTATTATAAGGCTTCATAATATGGCTCAAAGACCATAGGTGACAGTATCTTGGCTGTGCACAGTTTTTGTATAGTTTGGCTGAGTTCTAGATAAGTGTTGAATCCATCCAGGACACGCAATCATGATGCTTGAACCTCTGTTAGAGCCATCACACACTTTCATCTGGACTTCTCCTGTGCTTTTCCTGTGCATTATCAAATGGTTATACGTCATTGGTCTCTCTTTTTCCTATGACCAATAGGAGGAGACCAGCTGATGAATGTGAGGGAACGGTTAAAGATCCAGACAAAATGACATCTGCTTCTCTTTCAGGGTCGTAAGCTGCTCATCATTGGCACCACAAGTCGTAAAGACGTCCTTCAGGAAATGGAGATGTTGGATGCTTTCAGCACCACCATCCACATTCCCAACATCTCAAAAGTAGAGCAGCTGATGGAGGCCTTTGAGGTAAACTACACATAAACATGCATACACTTAAAGGGGACTTATTAAACTTCCTATTGTTTATCCATCCTCTTTCTCACAAATGCACACACGTCTCTCAATATTTTGGCACCTCTTGACTTAAAATGTGTCAGTAAATACATACAACTATGAAACTACACATTTTTAATGTCTGTTTCTAAGAATTGCATCTACTTTGTCAGTGAAGAGGTGAAAGATGCTTTTCTTCTGTGAATTTCTTCTTACCATCAGACTTGGCGACATTTTTTTTGCTTACTTTTTTGTTAGAATTCCTGAATGCAAAACATGAATGACAGAATTTAAGTGTTTCTCTCTCGCACTGATCGTTCCTGTGTCTCTTTCTGCTTTACACAGCTGCTGGGCAGTTTCAATGAGAAAGAACGGGCCATGATAGCTAAAGCTTTACAGGGCCAACGCTTGGGGATCGGCATTAAAAAGTTGCTGATGCTGATTGAAATGGCGGCACAGGTGAGAAACTATTATGGTCTTTATTTTGACTTTTTTCAACAGTTTAGTTAGTTTTATGTTAGCTGTAGTTATGAATTTTGCGGTAATGCAACTTTTTTTGTCTTTTTAAAAAATATAATATTTGTGGGTTTATGTAAAGTGGATGGTTTGACACTGGGGGCACACTTTCATGTCTCCTATAATTAATGATCACCATTGGTACACAGCAAACAATACAGTTTTTAAACATCAGCCTGTGATGACCCATACCCATTGTATGTATGTGTGTGTGTGTGTGTGTGTGTATATATATATATGTATGTATGTATGTATGTATGTATGTATGTATGTATGTATGTATGTATGTATGTATGTATATATATATATATATATATGTGTGTGTGTGTGTGTGTGTGTGTGTGTGTGTGTGTGTGTATATATATATATATATATATATATATATATATATATATTTGGGTTTGCGTTTAACATTGCATTGTCAGATGTACTTTCATTCCCTTTTCCAAAAATAAGGATATCTTTGCTTTAAATCTATTCCAAAGGAGATTATTTTAAGTAGGTAGGTAAAATGGCATCACAAAAACATGAGTTTTTGGCAGCTTTTTAAAAAAGATCATTAGATTCTGAAGCCACTGTAGCAAAATCTCGATCTCCTTTTAGTTTTCCGCCTTGCATGCACAGCAAGCAGGCCTTGATCACATGACACCAGGCACCTGCTGGGGCTATATGGATGCATAAGCGCACTCTACTCTACTCTTTATGTTGGTGCTTGTCCATGCAAAATTCTAAAAGTCAAATTCAGAATCTTAAAGTCAGAAGTTAATGGGCAGTGACATGATAATATTTAGAAGACTTAGTCAGAAGCCTCGCAGCGGCTTTTATTGAATAGGCTGCAAACGTTCCAAGGAAGCTTTGTTAAGACAAGTAAACTGTGAATTACAATTATCCAGAAGTGATGAAATAAATGCATTAATAACAATTTCCATCATGACACAGTGGAAACTGGCAATATTTCTTAAGTGATAAAAGCGAAAGCGAGATTTAACATGACCGTCCAAAGTGAAAGCTGAGTCAAAAATTACCCAAAGGTTCCTGATAGAAGATTTAGGAAATGTGGCAAGGGGACTTTCCATTACCTCAGGCACAAATCTGTCAGGGGCACATCAGAAAATAGTTAGCCTCCAACTTTTAACAGAGTCTAAGCACCTCTGAGAAATCTGTAACTTACAGAAGTCTTGTGGTTTAAAAGAGAGATACAACTGAGTGTCATCTGCATAGCAATGATAATAAGTGCTCAAAATGTGCAGAAGGAGCAGATCGAACAGAAATATATCAGCAATCTCATATATCTCATAGACAAACCCAAACATCTTCTGTGACTAGTTTTCAGTTCAGTACCGAACACAAATTAACTCATGTATCCTTAAGCCAAGAGAAAAAAACGAAACAAAATGGTGTGTGCACAATGTTGTTATGAGTACCGCGACTGACGGTGTGATGATGTTGACCGAGGCTGGGCTGTGGCATGCTGCACGTTGCCATATGTATCTGAGCCTCTCCTGCAGCTTTGCATGAGAGCGCCGCCTCAGATGTGATTGTTCTTGGTGGAAATCGGATCGGACAGAGGTAACAAGATGAAGTGCTCCAACCTGTACTTGTGCCATTCTTGTGACAGCACCCTTCCCTGCAGCTGTTTCAGCAGGACAATGCCAAACCCTGCACTGCCAGAGCAGCGCAGGCTTTTCTGGATATCAAAACCCTGGAACACGATGTGCATCAACCCAGCGTGTTGCAGGCTCCACTCCTAGTTGAGCATAGCTGCAGACTATGCTCATCAAGGAATGGAGAACAGTCCCTCAAACAACACATCTGGACTGCTTGGATGTCATACCTTGTATTAAATGTCTTGTATAAGCAACTATTATAGTGTTTGTCTAAAAATCTATTTAAAATGTGACCTTATGTTTCTTTTTTGACTATTTTTGGCCATTTCTTATGCTGTTGCAGCTCCATGTGTACTAGTTGTGTTAGACAACAGAAAGGTCAAGTTATTTTGGGTGTACGAAACTTGTGAAGCACAAGAAAACTGTCTTTTTAATAACTCACTCATCACCTCCCATTTTATTCAAAACACAGATTTCATACTGGCACAGGCTTTGCGTTATTATTATTTTTTTCTCTCAGTGTGGTCTGAGCTTGAGCAGGCCGTCCCTCCTCTTCTTCGACATCTGGCCGGCATTCTCGACAGTCAACAGGATCCGTCTGTCAGGCACAAAAAACTGTCATCTATTAGCTGTAGTGAAAAACTGTGTGGCTTTGCTGATGATTTGTTGAGCAGAGTGATCCAGTACATTTCTAGTTCACAAACCATCTCTCCAATACATTCATAGTTGTGAAACCGTGCTCTGCTCAGCTTTCCAAGTTATATTCACGTGTTACGAATAAGATACTCATCAGAAAAGTCTTACGCTATTCGTGGTCTGGTTTTACCTACGATTTAAGCAAAGATCAGCCACTGAGAGGCAAATGTGAGGGGTAGGTTTAAAAAAAAATAATCAAGGAGACTTGTACAAAAATGAAAACATAGACCACCAAGTCATAGCAGATTTTTGGTCTCCTTTCAACCCACCCGTTATGTAGAGGGATACAGTGAGTACAGAGTCTTCTCACCTTCCTTACTTTGCCTAAAGGGATTTGTGGCTTGGCCTCCAAGTTTTGTTTTTGTGCATTTTTCTGTACAGTAGCAAGAGGTGTAGTTCTTTTCTGCCCTGTTCCCCTAAATGATTTACTTGCAAAGCCTGTAGGGACATTGATCCTGTCAGGACACAAGCATAATCAACTTGATTGATCATAAATCATTTACTGAGCGCTCCTTAGACTGGTGGAGGCTTTAAAGAGGACTTAAGTTTTTTTTTTTTCCCATTACGGACAAAATATATGATTTTACAGCAGTAAGAGTGAGTACAAGTAATCCCTGTGAGCCAAAAGCTCTAAACTGCTCTAAATGTGCGGTTTTCAGCGGCTCTATTTTCCTGCTGTTTGCCTTGTATGAGCTCCATTTATGAGCATAGAAGCCCCACCCACCTGCCTTTTAAGCCTTTTGTTTACAAAAGGCAGCCAATCAGAAAAAAGATGCTTAAATGAAAGGGTGACAGAGGATAAACCGCTGTATGGCAGCCCAGTATACAATGAATAAGGAGCATTTTGAACTGATTCATGCAAAGTTGCTCGAACCCTAGATTAGAAATATGCAGCTCAAAATGAAAAAAGATGTCCCTGTTAGTTTTTTAAATTAATTTTTACAACTTCTTCCAAATAAGTAATAGTAATAAGTTTGTTTAAAATTAAAAGATGTCATCCTTTAACTGTTTACCTCCACTGAAATAGACAAACAGTATCGAATTAGTCACTGTAGTAACCTGTGACATCATGTCCAGCTGTGGTGATTTTATTTTATGAAACCAAACCAGAGAAGGAAAATAAAATGTAACAGGTAGAACAATTAGAAAGAGGAACTAAATATCTGATTATTCGATTTGCAGAAATGATGATTTGTGTGTCCTAAATCTTTACTCCTGTGACCTGTGAGGAGATCACAGAACCAAGCAGGATTTAATTAAGTCACTGTCGTACGTCATAACAGGAAATCTACGTTCCAATGATCACCTCGTTCTTTGCTTCTCTCATGTTTTTCCCTTGTTTCTTACAAATTTCTCAGATATTTCTAAACTCCTGAAGTAAAGTTTTAAACTTGAAATGTTTCACTCCAGCTAATAGATGTCTGCTGCTCAAAACCTCATATTTCAAGTAATATTTGTTTACCAAACAGATGACGGACATCCCACCAGCTGCATCAGACAAACCTAAATCACACCATTAGCTCCTTTCTTCTCCCGACTGTGTCTCTGTTATGTTGCCTATGTGTGCAGCCTGTTTGTTGGGGCTGTGTAATTGCTGTGGTATGCTCCAATGCAGCTATGCTCAGTGCCCCCCCCCCCCCCCCCCCACACACACACACACACACCCCATTCTGAGCCTGAAGAAGTATGAACCTGTGTTTGCCGAGACATGCCGCACTCACGTACACATTTGCGGTCTTTATCTTTTTTCCTCTCATTCCAATGTTTCTGACTGCTCTCATGTCTTAACTCTGGTTGCTACAGGCGATTCCAGACATACTGTAAGTTATTGCATAGGTTCCCATTAATTTTGCTTCCTTTTCCCTCCCCTTCTCTTCAATCCAAACTGAAACATGAACTCCAGGACCCGCCGTCGTTGATAGCATGCCGCTGTGATGTTTAACACCTGAAGAAACCCGTGCATGTTCACAAAGAACCTGCTAATAAATATATAGTTATTTTATCGTGTGACTGTTAGCACTAAGCAAGCATATCTGTCTTTTCAGATGGATCCTGACTACAGAGTTAGGAAGTTCGTGAGTCTGCTGCAGGAAGAAGGAGCGTAAGTATTCCTTTCCTGTTTCTAACCACATCACCAGAGCAGGATCGGCATTGACATTGAACACTCACACCGCACACACATCTGTCACTTTCACCAGCTGTCAGTTACAAATGTAGCAGAAAGGAAAAAGTTAGTCAGAAGCACAAAGTGTTTACATTTTGATCATCGTACCAAGTGTGATTTATAATACACATTTTGTCCTTTTTCTCCCTCTGCAGACTGGTTTCTGATAAGTTTGTGGCAATCTAGACTCAGTGGAGCCACGCGGTGAAATAGAGGCATCCTTCAACGGTGAGGCCGCTTTAAGCTAAAACGTTACATTTTTTTACTCATCATATCCTGTCGAGGGTTGAGGAGAGCTGATGTGAAAGTCTGTGACTCCACTCTTTGAAGAGTCACAGTCAAAGTTTCGAAATAACGTTATGCGAGTCCAGTCAAGCAGATGTAACCACAGAATAACAGAGAATGTCGTTAAAATGTGCTGACTCAAAACTGAATTACCAAACTTACCTTTGACTAAGTAGTTTTACAGCTAATCTGTGCGTGCGTGGAATCGGAAGCATCACACGAAAAAATTGTCACAATAAAAACACTTCCACAGGGCACCAAACACTACTGTAAAAAAAACCCAACAAACTGAATACCCCCTATTGTTCAGGTGTTTGAGGAGACACGTTTGGCAGGAACAGCTTGACGTAACCATTTTCTATATAACTTTATCAGGCCTTCATATCATTGTGGAGGAATTTTGACTCCCTTTACAAAGTCACTTTAGTTCATTGAGGTTTGCGATCATTTTTTATGCACCGCTCTTTACAGAACTTTTTGAGGCCTGGACTGCAACACCTTGATTTTTTTCGAATGATCCAGTCTTGGCCGAGCTTCAGCTGTTGGGTAGATGGCCTCACATGTTACTCTAGAACAGCGGTCCCCAACCCCCGGGCTGGTCCGTAAGTCGTTTGGTACCGAGCCCCGAGAGTTGAGGCTCGGGTGTGAAATTGATGGTTTTCAGGGGTTTTATCGTTATTTTTTTTAATCGTTTTTATCGTTATCTAAGTTTCCCTGGGTCTTTTTCCGTGTGTTATGAATAAATCTTCCTTTTTTTGGTACTAGTACTGGTTTTATTTGTTGTATTTATCAGAGAGACCTTAAAGGCCGGTCTGTGGAAATATTGTCGGACATAAACCGGTCCGTGGCACAAAAACGGTTGGGGACCGCTGACCTACAATACTTTGGTATGCATTGGAGTTCATGAGTACCCGAATGATAACAACGCCCAATTCTCGTGGCTGTAAAACATGCCATCACGGCGGTGTCCCCACGCGTGTAGCTGTGCTGCCATGTTCTTTATTTGGAGAGAACAGACATGTCTCCTGGCAACGCTTCCAAACAAGCCATACTTGTTCAATCTTTTTATAATTTTACTGTCATGAGCTTCAATATTTAATATGCTAACCGAGGCCTGTGGAGCCTGAGAAGGAGCTCTTGGATCCACTCCTGGGAACACTGGCACCTATCTTGAATGCTTTCTACTTCTTTCTGAAATTGTTTAAAAATTAAACCCTTCCCAGATCGATGGAGCAACAATTGCTTCTTTAATCTCATTGCTGATGTTTCCTTTGTGGCATTAACACACCTGAATGCTCCAGACCAGCAAACTGCCAAAACGTCTGCTTTTATTAAGGTCCTGAAACTTGGAATTAGTGAGGTTGTATTTACTCTGCATGCTGCTTCTGTGTTTTGACTTCATTAAAAAAAATGACATGCTGTTATATGTCATGTTTTGCTCTAAATCTCCAGCATTTTAAGACCTGTTAAGGACCAGATTATCGTTATTATGTCCTGAGACATAAAACCTTAGAATTTAAAGAGGGCGTGCTTTCTTTTTACCTTGACTATGCATGCTTGTAAAACTGTGACGTGCATTGGGTGTTGTTCAGTTCTGACAATGATTTTGCTCAGAATGTTGGCACCATAAACGTTCTCTAGGTGAATGAATACAAAGTTATTATCCTTCCATGTCTTTATCTGAATCATTAAAAAAACGCAGGGCAAAGTTTAAGAAAGTTATGTGTCTAAGTTGCTAACCTTGCCTTCTGAAATGAACCGCGGGAGGACGGTGCCCACGGTGATAAACAACAAGTCTTTCAACAAGCAGCGGGAGCTTTGTTTCTCATCGCGGCATCAGAGGCTTATGGTATAGCTGGTGCACAGCGTGCCTAAAAATAGGTCGACTAGACAGGTGCTCTCCTGTGGCAGCATGCCTCCTTTGCCCGCCTGCCTCCTCTCACTTTTATTTCTCTCTCTTCACTCAGTTGCAGAGGATCAGAAGACTGATAAAGGATGGCAGGAGGAAGCAAACGAGATATAGATCCCATCTCTCGACATCCTTCTCATCCCTGAAGCTCTGCGTGCTTCTCTGAGCTGCAGACACCAAGCAGGCAGTCGCCTCCTCTGCAGCATTATGTGATAATGTAAAATAAGAGATATGCACAGTGCTTGTTGTATCTGGGTGTCTGCTTGTGCTGCAATCTCTTTGTGATGCCTCTAGCACTCCATTGGGATTTTATATATATGTATACAAAAAGAGTCGGGGCAAAGTACATGTGCACAAACACTAATTATGATAATGTTTGTTTATATAGACTTTATTTGTAGGAAGAGATCATTCCATGACTTCTTTTCTTATGTTGCACATTTCCTTGCCTCTGATCTTTTTATTGTATGAATAAAATAATATTGCTAACAAAAAAACGTTGTAGTATCTGTAGTTAATGTTGTTTTTAAAGGGACGTTAAAAAGGAACTTGTGCTGTGTGTTCCATTGTTATAATGTAGGTTTTCAGTTGCTGTTTAGTTCACATGCTGTTCAGTGCGTCCAAAAAGCTGTCTGTTTTCCACAGTAGCATGTAAAAAATTGCTGCTCCCAAGAAAAACAAAAAAGTTAACTATTAAATGTTCTCATGGCTGTTGAAATCATAAGAATGTCATAACTATCACTTAGTGTAATTACCTCCTAATTATGAAATATTTGAGAAGAGATGAACCCATTCACACATTTGAGGTTAACCTCCACGGCTTCTGGGTTGAGCAATGATTGTAGAGCCTAGCAAGAAAACACTCAGCCATTTATGGAGGAGCTACTGCTGCATGTGTGCACGTTTCTTGATGCAGTTCTCCAGGATTGTAGTAAAAAAGCAGCAAAATGTTGCTTGAGATATTAGTAGAAAATCAAAATGATGTTGCTGTATCATTTTATTTTTTTTCTCTTTTTTGTATTTTCTGCAAGTGAGATTAAATTTGAGCTAAAACTTGTGAATTATGGGACGCTGAATTCATGCACATACATATTTTTCGTTATAAAGAGATCACCTCATCCTAAGTAGTAGCCAGTGTATTATCAAGGACTCCAGGAGATCACTGGATTAAGCAGATGCCATGGTGATAGTTCATTTGCTCGTTCTAACTGGATCAACAGCAGTAGTTTTTAAGAGTCCTTTGAGACTCTTTTCAGCTTTAGATTCATATACATTTCATGCAGTTTGTGGGTTTGAATCAGAATAACCTACCTACTTCCAAAGAATGGCTCATGCATGTGTTTCTGCTCAGTGGTGGCAACGGATATCTCTGGAGCTGAAAAAATGACACGTGCATGGAAGTGTCTGCAGTTCACTAAATGACCACTAGAGGCTGCCTCTTAAAGTGAGTTAGTTCCCATGCACTCTTGTTAACATGCTCAAATTTAGAGCAGCTAAAGTGGGATTTATCCTTCTGGATTAAATCTGTATGTTGAGCAAAACTTATATGAGTAACTACATGTCACGTCAGCACAGCCTGCAATGACTGTGATTCACCCCTTCAGTATTATTGTTTCCTACTATACATTTCTAGTTGCTTCTTCTACCATAGTTTTTTCAAACCTACTTGAAGAGAGCAGATCAACCTGATGATAAAAATTCCACCGCAACTGAAAGCTTTGGATGTGAAATTGCAGAGCAATGCAGGGATACCACATATAAATCCTAGCAACAGCACTAGCCAGTCGAGTAGACAATATTGTATATAGATCCAACAGAGAACAAAATTAAACCAGTGGTCTGTGTACTTTGTTTGAATTTTAGTGTTTTCTATGTTTGTTCTTTAGCATTTATTAGCTAGTATCTGGACCAAAGACTGTATAAAAGATGGACAAAGCTGTGCTTTAAACCTGCATTCTTTTTATGGCCACATGATGGTGATACCTGTAGTTACAAGAGGATTTGCAGTCCTATAAAAATCTATGGAACAATTACTTTCTAACTTGACCTCCGTAAAGACTTTCCTTCTGTGTTTATAACCACTTGATGGCATCATAACAGCTGCATCAATGTTTTGCTAGCTAATACCAAATGTGCAACCAATGCGATGTGATTGTGTAGCTGGAAAAAGTCACATACACGTCTACTCAAGTTGGAAAAGAAATATTCGGTTAATCACGAAAAAAGTTTAGCCTCTTGTCTTTATGAGGGAGATTGCATTGGATTTGTCGTTCAGCATTAGGCTGTAGCTCCTACTTGCCCCACAAAATAGAGTGACACAGATCAGGTAAAGTTAATAATTAGAAGTAATCTGGTATAATTTTAAAATTAAACAATAAGATGCAACATGTCACAAACATGTCGTTTTCAGATTACAATGCAAAAGTACCCAACAAATGACTTCCCGACTTTGGAAATTTGACTGTTTAGCTCATAACCCTTGAAAGCCTACTAGGAATAACTTAAAGCTTTTTTCTGAACTGAACGATCTCTGTTGTATTTTAGGCCTGCTTATAGAAAAAATTGACTCGGTGTATATCAGAAATAATCTGGTCCCTGCCTATGCAGCCATCCTTACAAAAACTCGGAAATTAGTTTTAATGGTCATCAAACCACGTCTTTATTGATATATCCTGAGGTGTCATTAAAGATAAAGGGAGGTGGTCAAATGTCGTCTTTTAGAGGCAGAGCGTGAAGGAGCACATTAATAATAACTCTCTGTTCTCATCCAAATATGGCCTCTTCAAAAACAACCAAGATGACCAACAGCCAAAACCCTCTAACTTCATAAACCCAATGGGAGACTTTAATGTGGAGAAGCCCGTCTTTTATATACAGTCACACAAAAAAACTCGATAGGAGTTTATTTTTTCACGGGATTTTTCTACAGTACCATAATAATAATAAAGTATAATTAAAATTCTCCTTTAAGTGGAATCAAATTAAGTAAGTGAATACTGCATCAAAGGACGGAGTATTTAACAGACCTTTGTTTCAGCCTGCATTTCAACTTCATTTAGAAAAGTGAGGCGTGTGTTTGAGTGTACCTTTGCAAGCATAAAGAAACATGACACAGGTTTTCTTCTTCAAATATATAATCTTAGTTCAGTCATACAGATATATACATTGTATAATAAATAATATTTATAAAAACATAACATTTACGATTATAAAATAAAAAGGGAATTATTCAACTTTAAAACATTTGTACAAAACTTTGGATATAGCGGGGAAAGATGAGGGGCCTTTGGGGGTCTTGGTAGGGTGGGGGACTGAACACAGAAAGGTAGGTCCAGGTAGGGAGGGCTGTGTAGAAGATGACGTGAACACTAAGCTATGTCCCAAAGAGAGGACAGCCTACACACTACTGGGTAACTTGTGTGTTTGTTGTTGAATATAATTGATAGGAAGCAGGTGGGACTGTCAGAACATGTTGTGTGAAACCTCTCTTGCTTTGCTCCACCATTGTGAAGAGCCAGCTCGCTGTCTGTCGGTCCATCCATCCTCTTCTGTAGTCACTTGTCATGCACACGCACATACACATCCCTTATAAATCATCCGTTCTACGTTTCATGTTCTCAGAATCAGACGTTTTTTTAAACTTCATGAACTGGCAGTCTTTACAATCCACCCGCAAATCATAGCAATTTTTGTTAGTGGTCTTTAAACCGGTTCCTTTTGTTGCAAGTCACAATGTGCTGACACTGATGTCTATGAAAAGCAATCTTTTGATTAAATGGCAGTAATTTGTTTTTCCCAATATTCTAAAAAACCAAAACAGCACGGCAGGAGTGTTTCGGGGTGTACTGACAAGAATACGAGTTCATAAATCAACCTTGAAAACCTCAACTGTCCAGCTGACTGAAAACACAGATGGAAGGATGTGACAGCCAATCAGATCTTTCTCAGCCCATGTTGTCTCCACGTGTCGTCACATATCCCCTTATTTTCTTTCCCTTTAGTTCCCAGAAGTAAAAGATTTTTGTTGAGACAAATGTTTTTCTGCACTGAGAGTGATATAAAACAAAACAAAACACCAGAGTTAATATTGGACATAAGCTGGACTCAAGTTTGATGCATAAATTCATAATGACACAGCCATAATAGGTGACCTTTATACATATAATCAGATCTTTTCTGTGGTTAGTTTTTACCCCCAGACTCCGTAAGTTTGAATGGTAAAGTTGCATGACATTTGTAGAAACCATGAGCGATTTACAGGGTGAATGTGGTAACAGAGCCGTCATTCATAAGAACTGCTAGCTTGCAACCAAGAAGAATTTGCTCACATAAACAATGCTCAAATGTTTACCACCTGGAGTTATGAATAGTGCACATAAATACATGTGCACGGGTTGTTAGTTAGCAGAACGAGCATGCCTCCTCCTGCATACCTCAAACCCCAGCTCAGTGGTAATATTTCAGAAATGTGGGTTTATTAAAAAATCAGACTGAAGCACATATCTTCTAGTTGACTGTCGCAGTAGTCAGTCCGCAGGGAAGGAAGGGATCAGCTCAGTAGTTTAGAAAGGACAGGACTGCGGCACTTCCAGTGCCTCAGTTCAGTTCAGTTCAGTAGTTACAAAGTGATGGTTTCCTGGGGCTGCTGACGTGTTCAGTATCACTTAAGAGTAAGTGATTGGGTAGAGAGGTTGGTTAAGTTAAAAAACAACAACAACAAAAAGGTAAACCAACCAGACTGGCTGGAGAAGTGAGGTGTTAGTTAGAAGATGCTTTTTACTCAAAAGCAAGGAGAGTCACTGTTTTTTTTTTTTGTTCTTTTTTACTGCATTAATCTCACATGTAAAAGTGTTACTGTACATGCCGAAAACGCTGTGTTGGCATGAAGGGTGGGAAATAAATAAAGACAAAGGGGAAGGGAGGGGTAGTCATGGCCCAATGCTGCAGGGTGAGGACGAACGAGGGGAGAGTGGCACAACTCTAGCTTCTTCCCGTGAGAGTGGACCAAGTTATCCATCAGGTCAACAAGGGACACATTCTGCTCAGATATTATGTAGTTATGGGGGTAGTGGTTTGAAAGATAGATTCTTGTGCATGGTTTGTACAAAAAATGGTACAGAAGTATCCATTACTGATGTGCCATTACCCATTAGGGCTTGAATGTGTGTGGATGAATATGTTTTTGACTGCGCTTGTGTGTGTGTGTGGGGGGGGGAATCAAGGAAGTCATGCAGGAGGTGGGGAGTTGAAGGTCCAGCAGTCAGCTTGTCTGTCTCACTTACACGTGTGTACGTCGTAGACGCGCACACACTCCTGACAGCTGACGTAGCAGCACCAGTGGAAGATGCAGTGACACTTCTCTTTGCGTTTCTCAGTCCGGGTGTTGTGGCCGCGTCCGCAGCACAGCAGGTCGCAGCCCTCAATGCCGTGCGACGACACGTTGCAGACACGATCGCGCGTCCCAAAGGAGCCCGTCTCTGGGTTGGGCTCGCAGAAATTGGGTGAGCCCTCGTAGTACACCAGGTCGCGCTCAGTGGGGTGCTTGAAGAAGGCGTACTTGACTCGCAGGGTCTCCACCCAGCCACGAGACTCGCGGTGCTTCTCCACCACCATCTCTGAGGCGCTGTCATACTTGTCCTTCAGGTAGTCGCCCAGCATGCGGAAGTCCGGCTGCGCCCACCAGCACGTCTTCACCTCGCAGCTTCCAGAAAGGCCGTGACATTTGCAGCGCAGGTGCATGTGGTCCAGGATAGTCTGAGAATGAGAAAAGAAACCAGAATAAAAGTCTGTGCGTGGGAAAATGTTTTCTCCCTTTTTCAAATTTTGCAAAAAAATGCTAGATGTGGCAAATATTATACAAATTAAAACGCATATATTTAAATTTATATTTAATTCGTTATTTAAAAATGTGTCCGACAGTTCAAGAAACACATTTAAATGTCCTGGCGATTATTTCCCAGGCTTGAAAGGGTTAATATTGAGGACAGCATTAGTTTAGGTAGGCCACAGTGTCAACAGATCACCTAATTGCAACGCGAGGCTGTACTCACACTTGCTTTAGCCCACCTATTGTGCATCTGCAAGCCACTTTGCAACCCTCCTCTACCTCAGTGCTTCCTTTTCATACCGTTTCTCTGATAATCTGTGTAATATCTGCTGTCAGTGTCTCTTCTGTCCTTTTAATAGGTCTTCTCACTACTTTCTTTGTCTTAGCTGCACATGGAGGCGCTGGGAGGCCCAGAAATGAACCATACGTCCAAATATGAATTGCTGCAGATGGAAATGACAACCTTCTTTTGACTATAGTGACTGAAATAAAGTAAAAACCACATATTTGGCATCTCAGCATGCATCCAAGATTTTTAAGCTTTTCTAATAACACTTTTCCTCACTAAAGCATCATCTCTTGAGCGTCATAACTCTTGCCCAGAAAAGAAAATCTGCCTCATCCAGCTGGATTCAGAACAGATTTCACTGACAATCCTGAGTCACTGCATGAAGGGATAGTGCGCTTCTTAAATACACAGATCACTTTTTGTCTGTATATGTTCGGTATGCTCCAAAAAATTAAAATGAATTCTCACCTAGCCAATAAATCTTTAAGTACGCTTTTTTTGACAGAACGTTGGAGCTGTGAGGTTGGTGAGATTTTAACTACAGCTGTTGTCCTCCGGGTAGAAACAAGTTATGATTTTTTTTTCTCTTTGTGCAGCGCACTGCTCTGAAGTGTAAAATGTGCTGGTCTTAGTTTGATAACTGTTTTGGAAGCTGCCACAACGGAACAAGATCTGGTAAAGCTTTATGCTCAGAGATTTAGAGTGAATTCAGTAATGCAGACTAACAAAACCACTAAAGCCTTGCAAAGCAGGCCAAGAAAAACAATATGCCAGTGGCTGCACTTTATTGAAGTGTCATGCAGCTGTGGAGTATGGAGGCTCTGCGCTGCTGCTAATTCTCTCTGAAGTTATTGGCTCACATTGTGAGTATGCTCCCGTGGGGCGTGTTTTTATGTTTTCGGTTTTTCATTGTGTTGTGCTTTAGCTCAACAGTTATATTTAGCTGCTGAAATCCCCCAGCTGGGGCGGAAGGCAGGTGGCTGTGGCACCTCTGGGTGAGTGGAGGGGAGAAAAGTGGACCAGTGACATCACACCGTGAGCTTGTCATGCCAACATCAAATCCAAGGCCCTCGGGGCTAAATAACGAAGCGTGAGAGGGCCAGGTGGAGAGGACTTGTGACTCCTCCGACATTACCTCTGTTCAGCGAGCTCCTGTGGTCGCTCTGACTGCTGCTGTGCGCATCAAAGGGCTGTCTTGTTGCCGTGTGGTCCCCCTGTTTTGCCTCTCAGCGAGCAGCCTGTTTTCTCCCAGCAGTGACAGCAGCCAGTGATGTTTTAAGACTGAGCTGATTTGCTTTCCCCCCCCTCCCCCAGCTCACTTGGGTTATTTGACTGTCGGGGAATTTCTCATTGGGATGCAAGGCATGAAAGGCAAGGTGTGGGGGCATGGCGGGTAGATGAATGTTGCTTAGATCAGTAATTAACCAGTCAATCAAAGTCAAGTGCTCATTTTCAGATGGAAACTTGGGATTGTGAGGACAAGTCAAGTACCAAATTCATGCCTGTCACATGAACAATCAGTAATCCAAAATAGTAATATTTTCACTCAGCTTTTTGTCGTGGTTTAAACGTTGACCAATAATTGTAACTAACTAACATGGTTTATCAGAGTGCTGTAAAGGTTTGTATTGTAATTTCTTCATCTGACAAGTACATTTAGTCTAAAAACACATAAAACATGTAAACTAATACTAAAACTGAGCTAAATATTCAGATAATAAATAATCATTATTTTTTAGATATTTTGTCATTTTTTCCTCCCTGAGTCTGAGGTTTCTTCCTGTATAAAGGGAGTTTTTCCTTCCCGCTGTTACCAAGTGTTTGCTCATAGAGGTGTTGTCTGAATATTTGGTTTTTCTCTCTGTTATCAGAGGGTCTTTACCTTACAATATAAAGCACCTTGAGGCAAATATTGTTGTGATTTGATACGATACAAATAAACTTAATTGAACTGAAAGATTAAAAAAGAAACACTGACTTTGATTACCTGTTCTATCTTTGTTTTTTATGCTCTCTAACTCTTATTTCCAAGTGATCTTTGGGTTTAAGTTGTACATCAACTTTGAACTTTTCCCCCAGTGTCAGTGTTGAACCTCACTTTGTTGTTGTGACTGGGTGAAAGCCAGGTTCTAAAAACTGGGGCAAACTCTTCTGAGATGAGCGGGAGCTCTTACAGCAGCAGGTTAATATCTGTGGTTTTAAAGGTTTTCATATGGACATTATGTTGAAGTACTCACATATTTTTGGCTGGTTAATGTTATTATTTTTCATGTGAAAAGTAGAAAAATAACAGTGCAGCTCTGCAGGTTCCTCATAGTAAATGTATTTACCGTGCGTCCCGCCTCGTTGTTGTGCCGATTCATTGCTGAGCGAGCGTCTGGACGGTTCTCTCTGGCGTCTGCAAACTCCCTGGACACCAGCACCCCAAACTCTGCATCCTCGCTGCAGCCACCCCACTTCCAGCCCTCCCCTGGAGGGCCCTTGTGGTGGGAGTCGCACCCACACATGGTCGACGTGCCCTCGGCACATGAGCGTGTCACTGCAAATGCAACGCCCGCTGAAGCTATAGCATGGACGAATGCTGACTCTCTGGTTGCTGAAAGAGACGGACGAAGACAGACAGAAAGACAGAGAAAAGGAGAAGGAAAGGAAGTGTGTCAATCTTGTGGTAAACGTAGACAAGGTGATCTTTACTACTGCCAACATCCAGACAGATGTATTGAAAGGGATACCTTCAGGCGGTAACCTTTTAACACAACATTTCATCTTTGAGAAGGCACATTAATGGACAGGTATTTGCCACTGTAATAAAAAAAGAAGCCTATAGAAGAACACCTTAACATCTCCTATATACAATATAATATAAACAATGTTTAACTATGTTTACACAGTTCTGATCATCATCAGTGACGTGGAAGAACCACCAAGGAACCTAACAGCCCTGCAGTGACATCAGCCTATTGTAGTCTAACGCTCAGTGGGATCTAAGTGACCCCCCGTCATCCCTGAGGTGTGCTGCTTTGCATCTGGATAGTGTTTCAGGAATGTTGTTACCCCCCACCCACCCACCCATTCCTGTTTACAGCCTAAGGCCTTCTGGTGAAACCTAGCAGTGTGTCAGGCTGTTTCTTCTTTACTCTGACGGATGGAGTTACGCTGTCTTTGAAGACAACAGCTTATTATGTAACCAGACACCATTGTTTCACAATCACAGCACACTTACTGTGGCTCACCCATTACACTCCACCAGATATAGAAAAACACACACTATGGGTGTCCTGTGACATCGATTCCAAAAAAAGGTGAGGGGCTTTGTAAAATGAAAACACAAACAGATCCAATGATTTCAGAGCGCTTAACCTATATTTAAATAAAAACTTTACACAGACATTTTTTAAAGTTTAATACCAGCAGTGTTGGGCGTTACTTTGAAAAAGTAATTAATTATAGTTACTTGTTACTTCTTCAAAAAAGTAACTGAGTTACAAGATTCTAAAAGTAATTAATTACTTCAAAAGTAACTATTGCATTACTTTAAAACAAATGTTTAACCCTCTGGGGTCCAGTTTATATTTGGCCATTTTTAACTACTTTTGATTTTTCCTCTACATTTCACCTTTAAAAACGATTTACTTTGCCTTGTTTGGTATCATCCTTTCAGCACAACCTCACGTTTCTGAATGTACAGTTCTGTTTTCATTTTGACATACTGTATTAACACAATTGATCTAAAATCAGACAAAAAAACATAAAATCCAAGTAGAAAAAGTTATATTTTTTACTGTAACAACCACAAACATGTTTAATGAATCATATTTCATAACTTTAAATGCAAATATAAATTGTCAATTTTAAAGTTATTTGCAGCCATTTACCTTTTACCCCTTTTTTAAATAACCATTTCAAACTATTTACATAACAATCAGCTGTTCTGCATTCAGTAAGATGCCACACAAATTATTTGTGCCACTCCAAATATTTCTGTCCACTATAAAGGAGAACATCACATATACCTGCAGGTTTGACAGCAGCAGGTATATCACTCCTTTTTCTACCTGGAGACAGCAGTCCCTCATTGCTCTGACACACAACACAAAACTATCCACAACACTACACACTAACTGCACAAGACAACACATTAACTACACACTCCAAACACGCTAAACGTCACAAATCTCTCACATCTCAAAACTCGCTCTTTCTCTTTTTCTGCTGTCTTTCTTTCTCTCTCTCTCTCTCTCGCCGTCACTCCTAAAACTTCCCCCTCTTCCTAAACAACCAAATGTCATGTTGCCATATCAGTTTTTCATTGGTCAACATGGTGCATTTTTCCACCAACACCAACGGGCTGTTTTTTGTTTTGTTTTTTGGTTTTTTTGGTCATAAGCAGAGAGTTCTTGCTAGCGCTGTTCTTAGACAGTAAACTGACGAAACTATTGAGGAAAAAACGCCGCATATATATTGTTTATATATTGTAGCGCCCAGATTACTTACAGCTACTTCCGTGCAACTGATATAAGATGCGGTAAACTGAAGACAGCTTCAACCGTCTGTTTGTTGAAAAATAGTAACGCGACCGCACCGCATTTTCTTGCTAGTAACTGTAACGGCGTTGCAACGATAGAAATAGTAATTCGTTAGATCACTCGTTACTGAAAAAAAAGTAACGTTGTTAGTAACGCCGTTATTCCCATCACTGGATACCAGTAACATATTTTAAGTTGATATAATCTGTTCTTTTGGCAATGCTCTCCAAGCATTTGGGAACCTATGTGAACAGTTCTGCTCAGTTGCCATTTCATATGACACCAAATGATTTCTCCCTGCACCAAGACTCTCTTACTGTGGAGCTATGATGCTGTAATATCCCCAGAAAGTGCTAAACAGGGTGTTCCCCAAGTGTTAGCTGAACAGAAGCACCTGTATTCAGCATTAATTGTGCCTTTACAGATCTCCAAGCTACCTATTCTATGTGCACCGACGCCTCACTGCATCATTATGGATTCTAAATTTTGAACTGTGTACTAATAATGTTGGATGTTCTTCACTTTACCCTGGAGGCCATGATTTTCCCATCATTTTCAAAAGGAATAAAACATTTCTGATGGCCCGACCACGGGGACAGTTTTCCAGTTTGCATAAATCTTAAATGAACTCAGGCACAAACAAGTTGGCAACATTGGGAACATTTCCAATGTTGCCTCTGGGTTATTAGAATCTTTATAGTATTTTATATTTGTCCCACCTTTTTTAAAGCATGTTTCTAGTTTTGGATTCAAAATAAAGAGATTTCATTTTTATTTACATTTTACCTAGCATCCCAGCTTTTTCCCCTCTATGATAGTTATACAGAACAGACCTTCAGGCTTTCAACAGCTGGAATATCTGATCTACGGAATTGCACGACTTGAGTTTTGAAATTTGTATGAACACGACTGGAGAATTAAGCTCCTATTTTGCTGACCACACTGGCAACTAGAGCTAGAAATTCTTTGATGGATCCACTGCCAAAAACTCAATGAGACCACTTAACAAGCCACAGACAAAGTTTACAAATGTTTGTCTGGAGGCTAGCCATATTTTCCCCACCCACAATTTGACTGCAGTCAGTGTCCCAAAACCAAAACCCTTTTTTTATGTTGGCTGCTTTTGAGAAAATCTTGAGAAATACAGACAATGAAATAACGTTAATCAAAACTATGTTTGTTAATTATTTTTGATATGTTTTGTAAAACTGAAACAAAAAGAAACTGTTTGTCTACACATTTCATGTTCATTGTTTATCCCTAATGAAAAGAGGTTTTCATCTAAATGTCCAATGAACAACACTGGATGACATACTGTCCTCATGTTGGGCATCCCTACTTGCCCTGGCAAGCCTAAGTGGGCCCTCCAAAACAGGGGCCTGTGAGCCCCGGGCCCCTGGAGCTCTGGCTGTTAGCCAAGGCTAGCGCTGCTCCTGCTACCTGCTGGGCCCATCAATCCGCCTTTGTTTCCCTTGTGTCACACCGTATTATCCACACAAAGGGTCCAGCGACTCGCGCCCCCACAGCCCAGCTCTGCCCGGAGCTGGCATTCCCTAAACTCCCCAAGTCCCCCTCCTCTCCCACCAGCCACCCCTCCGCCAACACCCTGATCCGAAATCCCATACACCACCACCCACTGCAGCACCTCAACCCCCCACTTCCTCCAGGCATCCACCAACAGCACCACGGCAGCCAACCCACAGCTTAAGGTGGCCAGGGTACTGGTTGGTAGCTCTCGCTTCCCTAGCATGAGCTTCTCCATTAATCACTCCCAAAGTGGCACACTCTTCATCCTTACATCCTTACCTCCTTCCCTCCATCCTATCCTTCCCTATCCCACTGTGCACACCCGGGCTAGGTTGGGAGAGATCCCCTTTCAGCCTGTTTTCATGACAGAGTCAAAAGGGCGTGTGAATGGGGTGTCCGTGGGAGCTGGACTGTGTGAGGCGCGCACTGGCCTTCATGCACAGTAGGGGTTGAGCGGAGCCCCCCGGCCCTTTTCTATTGCCTGTAATCTCATTTGGCCTCCCCTCTCCCTTTTATTTGACTGAGGAGCTTGGACTGCTCACACTGCCCATTTCTGCCCAGATTCCTTCGCCTCTGACACACAGGCTAATTCATTTCCAATCAGCAACCTCACACGCAACACACAAACTTCTGCCTTTATAATTAGGGACTGGAAGGCCTTAAGCAGGACACCTGTGTGCCTTGTTTCCCACTGTCAGGTCTGGTGGGACTGCCTAATTGACGCAGATAAGTGTAGGGATAGTTTACACTTAGCATTCTGCGTGTACAGCACCTGATGGATGCCTCCAGTACATCAGCTGTCAGGTTTTGTTGAGAGATTTACCGCACTGACCTTCTTTCATGTACGAGTGTGTAAACAAGGTTGGGAAAAACCAAAAAAAAAAAAGCCCATGAGTTTGAAGATAAATGCAATATAGAAGATAAAGATGACTAATGTGTCAGTGCTTGTACCTGCACTCATTTCTCAGTGCAGCCAGGAAAGGTGGATATTATTGTAATTGCCCTAGTTAGTCGTTTGTCAGCAAAAGCCCAGGCAGCTCAGGCAGTGCTGAGCCTTAGGGTGGAAAGTGTTAAACACCAGTTTTGTAACAGCTTGCAGTAGCCTTACCTTCAAAGACTGCATTTTAAAGTTGGGTGTTGTTTGAAAGAGATTATTTAGATCCCTCTAGATCATTTATTTTACTCAGTAAGCCTGTATGTCAGTACAAAAACCAGCAAGAAAGATATAGCAACCTAAAAAAAGTCCTACCTTTATCTAGAACAGGGCCGAAAATGGCCAGGTTGTCCTTGATGGTGGTGCAGTTCCATCGGCGGCCCCTAAATTGGTGCTGGCACTCTTGGATCCCCAGCTTGACACCTTCAGCGACACTGGGCATAATCTCAATGTAGTTGCGACAGAAACGCAGCTGTTTCGGTACAAGGCCGGGGATAGAGCCACACAGGATGGGTTGGGAGCCCAAAGATGAGTACTGCTGCCCCAGTGCCAGGGACCTGTGTCACAGAGAGAGGGAAGGCATCGTTAAGTGAGATCAGCACCTCTGTGTTAAACACACAAGTGCAAAAAACACTTACTGATAACTGCATTTCTTATTTTTTCCTGAGGATTTGCAACAAACCTCAAGACATATTCAGCAAAAGTGCCTAAATATTTGTACCCATTGAATAAATTTGGTACTGCTATCTGACTTTTAGGAACTTTGACATTTTTATTGTAGGTTTTATAAGCAAAAAAGAAATAAAATTAACCTGTACATTTCTCACATTAGTTTGGTATTCTTTCAAAAACCCTTCCCTGTGCTTCCCTCACATCTTCTGTGCCCTCCGTGAACTCAGTTCCACAATAGCAAGAATGGTAACCTGCCAGGGAGGCCTCACTGAAAGGCAACCTGCTCTGTGAGAGGAGACTGCTTCTGTATTCATTAATCTCCCATTACACTATAAATGTAGCCCCGAGAGAGTACAATGATTCATACCTGAGTGTTTTATTGATTTATATTGTTTATACTAAGAGCTCCTCTTTATTTTGCTTCCTTTTTTCTCACCAGAGAGGGGAGGCTAATAAGCCCACTTCAGGGCAGGGATACAAGCTATTAGTGCTGACTTCTCAAAGTGTTTCCACTTGTTAGCATGCACAGATCTGCTGATCTAACAGATAACACACACAAGAACCTGTCTGTTTAGTTTGGGGAAAAGCCCCCTCGTGTGATTTCGAATATATGAAAACACCTGCCCTTGCAGTACCGTCATTAATTTGCGGTTGTCCTCTGGAGGTGATGTGTTAAGAACACTGACGGTGACGCACAAAGATGGCACGTCTGAGGCGATGCGCCTCACCAGAGGACTCGTGCAGATGTGTCTAAGCAGGGATTAATCACTGCCAAACAGTCGAGCTCAGCATGTGTTGCCAGAAACCATTATAGTTTCACTCAGGTAATTAATTTTAATTGCTTTCTATTTCTCTTGAAATAAAAGACAGAGAGAAGACGTGTGTGTCATGCCCATGTTTTAACACGCTTTTCATGTTGACAAGCTCAAACAAAATTTTCTTCCAGAAGCTCTCTTAGATGCCAGATTTATATTTCTTGTTTATTCATTTCTGTGCATAGCCTTTATCACCCCATGAAAAATATGTGTTTGAATACAAGCTTGCCCAGCTGCTAATTGTTTTGCAATGTATGCATGTGATTTGAGTGTGTACAGGGTAAGGGATGTAATGTGCTGGCAGTTCACAGGAGTCTGCAGACTCTGCAGCACTTAGCTGAGTCTGACTGGACAACGTGGCGCTGGAGGCCCTTAGAGGATCACGCGGGAACAATTGATGCCGATCAGATCAGAGCGCCACTCGGGATGACCTCAGGACACCCGCAGGGCGCAACCCAATCATAGCAGGCACTGACTCTGACAGATGAGTGCAGTGCAGTGCCCCACCCGAACACACAAGTGAAGCCATTGAAGTTGGGAAGAAAAAAAAATCGGCTCTTAGATACGTTCACAACTCATGTGCACTTCTACATGAAGCACCCACCAAACCCCCTGCACCCACATCTTCCTTCTTTATACTGTTTTTCATCTAAGCATTGGTAGCCTTAGATTAATATTTTGCCAGGTATTAAGATTTACTAGCGGAGGTAGCATTCTGGCACATGAAACTGTTTTGCTTTTACAGACGACCTAATGTAATTTGATCATCCCATAATCAGCTGAGCCAATTGTGTTGCTGCTGTGAGGTTTGTGACTGACACAGATACACAATAAACAGTTCTTGTGTTTCATGTGGAAGCTCATAACGAAACTTGATCTGACACTCAAAAATTATCGAATGCTGCTACGCACAAGGAAAAATACGCTTGCTGTCTATTAATAACTCAAAGTTAACATGCCATTTTCTCCGATTTCATGTTCCCATGCGGAGCTAGTAATTTGATAGTGCTCATCAATCTCCATTCATGTTCTTGTCTTGAGTTTACCCAAGCGAATGTAGCCACATTATCTCATCTGCCAGTCCCAATCCCACCAACATCAGAGTTCAAGTGTTGCTGACTTCACTCCGTCTGGTGACTGAGTGACTAAGGACCTTAATTACACTGTCTGCTAGATGGGTTGCTGCCCATTAATCTCTCAGTCATGGGATAGACCAGAGAGGATGATGAGCCACTAGATGAATGCTGGTGTCACATGCTCCCCAACAACATCAATGATCTACCTCAAAGACAAATCTCTCTTGCTCAAGTCAGATATTTATGAATCAGACCACTGTGCCATTCAAGAGGATGAAACTGTTTGCTGTGGTGGGCAGGATTTCTGATGGAATCAATTAGCTAACCACATGGGACTTTGTGGTGGACATAGCATGTTTAAACAACAGGCTGTGGATCTGCCAGGCTATTTGTCTTTGTTTGCAAAGCATGTGCCTCGCTTGATCCTTATGGATAGATGAGATGAAAGGGATAAGTTATTGGCTAGGTGTTAATGAGAGTTACAAGACTCATTGTACAAACAGACACACACGAAGACGCATGCACAGAGACCGCATGTGTGCACTGCTGATCCTGCCTGCTTTGCCTCACTTCTCGGAAGCTACGCGCAACGTGTCTCAACCGAGTGAGGGAGCAGCGGACGCAGAGACCTCCAGAGAGGCAGAATGCCGGGGGAATCTGCTGCAGGGGATGAGACGAGCAGAAGAGCAGCAGCAAACGGCAGGGCTTGGCAGGTGCATGCCCGGGCACATCCGTGTGGGGCCTCTTCTGGCCTGGGGGTTTACAGCTTGGTTGGGGGTTTTCTCAGTATCTAAACCGGACTGATGTGAAAGTATGATGGGCCACTGGAAACCACAGAAATGAAGCAAAGGAAACAAAGGGATTCCACCACACACCTTGCTGAGAAATGGGAATTCACGCAATCAAGACTATAACACTGTCAACAAAAACTTTTGGCTCAGCCACTCCCAGTGCAATAAAATCACTACTGCAGTCTCTGCTGCTTGGGGAGGAAATTTAGGTGCAAGGCATGTCTTTATTGCACATTTTAGTTCTTGTTTTGTTTCTGAGCAAGCTCAACCTGAATAGAAGAGTCGACTCATGTGCTGTGTCGTGGGAGGTCTGCGTTACAGGGTTTAGTGTGTGACAGCTTCCTATATCCAGGGGCACGAAACGTACCAGGTGACCTTCTGAACTTGTTGAAAACAACATGACATTTGACCTCATTGCCGTTAGCACGATGTGTCCACAGAAGTTCATGACCAGGGCCAATAAGCACAAATCTAAGCAGCTCGGGAGTGTTGCTCTCCAGCCCGTTTGCCTCGTTAAGCAAATAGAGGGCCATTATAGGTAAGAGCCCACAGGGATATGAAGGTGTAATCAAATGTGACTTCAAATTGGCTTGTCAGACATTACCAATGTTGGAATACACAAATTTACAGATTAGTGTGGACAAACCTGCCGCGGGCACCTTACACTGTTTGAAGACTCGTTACATTGGTGTGATAATTCTAGACAGTAAAAGACAGCATGACTTTACAAGAGCATGCACCAACAGAGGTCGTACAGAAGAGCTGAAATTCAAATTTCATAACTATTGAAGTTTATCTGTCAAATTTGGCACAGATTGCTACACTGTCACTTTGTGTAATCATCAAAATATTATTCTTTGTGTTCATTATGTTAACGTTAGGGCTACTAACGTTATCACTCAGCAATAATGGTGTCACTCATATTAATCTGTATGTTTGTTTATTGTGTTTTAAATCTTTTCTGTAAATTTGTCAGGAAGAGCTACTCCCAGATTTTGTGTAAGCAAAATTGTTTCATTTTAATATGTAAGGAAAATGTTATTTAGGTTATATTCTAAGTTTTATTTTTTATTATTTATTTATTTACATAAAAGCACAAAGCACAAAAAGATGTGCTTTGTCTTGACTAGAAGCATATTGAATAAAAACTCTTTTTTGTACTTATATTTATTAATTATAACTATTTGACACAATCTGAACAGAGGAAATTAACCAAGCTGTTTCATCTAGCTTGTATGTTTTTAGCTTTAAGCTAACAGATAGCTCTGTGTGTAGTCATCCCGCTTTTAAAGTAAACGCATTACAGTATCGTATACTACACTTTTAATTGTTCTGCTTTTGGCTTATAGCCACAGTGAAGCATTATTTTAACAACAAGTTAAGTTTTCGTAGCGCTCTCTACCATGTGTTAGCCTATTGTTGGTGTGCTAAAAGCTTCTCCGGGGGCAACAGTTAACTACACGCTCAGTCACATTTTGCTGTTATGCTAAAGCTGAAAAACCAAAACTTAACTGATTAGTACTAGAAGTACAATGACCCAAGCATGTTGTAATTTTACATTGTTGATCAATGTTTAAAGCTGATTGATGATTACAGGCTAGTGTATTTTATGTTTATTATATGTTTTGCTTGTAA
Source organism: Pelmatolapia mariae (assembly GCF_036321145.2). Lineage (NCBI taxonomy): Eukaryota > Metazoa > Chordata > Actinopteri > Cichliformes > Cichlidae > Pelmatolapia > Pelmatolapia mariae. The sequence goes on along the minus strand of NW_027052081.1, from coordinate 3,745 downwards.
AATGTGGAAAGTAACAATTGCAGCTATAGTTTGTAAGTCTAGTTAGTTAGTATGCTAACTGTGGCTGTGCTTGTATATATGCTGGTAATGATTTTATTGGTATACTGTTGAGGAAAGACACGATTTTAGTTTTTCTTGTGTTTAAATTATTTATGTTAATAGTTTAGAAGGTGAAGAGAAGGAATCTATCACTAGCCTCCCTCTATGTATTATTGCTTAGACTTTTAGACATAGACTTAAGAACTGCATGATTGCATTGCTACTTAGGTTTCTAATTCCAACACAATCTTTATTTACAGTACATGGCAATAGATGAAATGCTAAATTTGCATTAAACATATTTGTAAATGTCGTGTAAGATGTCAGAGAGCAGGTAGAACTAATGGTGCATTTGTCTTCTTTAATTATAGAGGTAAATTATTCCAAGTAATCAAATTGTTCTCCTCTTGGGCAGTAAACTAGGAAAGTGCAATATGCAAATCTTTAGTATACCTACAACAGTGGTATACTAAAGATACTACAGATGAAAGATTTGTCATTTACAAACAGATCTGACGCTTTCTTCAAATTTTATTAGAATCTATAGAAATCCAATATATGTGCTCTTAGTGAGAATTGATAATAGGTACCCAGGCCAGTAATAATCGCTGGTTTATGGGACTATTTGTTGTCTTAAAATATATCTTTTCCCCTTGCTTTACCGGTGTCCATTAATATGTAAGGCACAATTAACACCTGAAGGTGATCTGAATGCACCTAGAGGCTGTTTACTAACCCCCAATTACCAGACGTCAAACCAATACATATTAGGTGTAGTGAGGTTAGATGGTAATGTCCAAATAGAACAAACATCCTAAGCCATCAGTTAGAAAATAACCAAAAAAGGTCCAGTTTAAAATCCATATGTAAAGTTAGCGTGTCTAACAAAACTACACACAATCATTGGATAGTGGAGTGGTGTGGGAACATTCCTCCTGTCTTCATGAGATCTCTATAGTAGGCAGATCCGAATTTAACACTTGAACCCTTAATCTTAAGACAATATTAGGAGACTATTGCTGGTATATCTTTTATATAATTTGCTTCTTTTGTGTTCACGGTTCCAGTAAATTTCTGTTTGGCTTATGCCTAGATAGCAAAAAAGATGGATGTTGCTACTGTGAGTCAATTGCATTCTTTTTAATGGCCAGCAGGAGGCGACTCCTTTGGTTGCCAAAGACTACATAAGTCTATGGGAAAGCCGCTCTCAATGCCCTTTCTCCGTGACCTCAGTAAAGAGTTTCCTGTTCACTTTATGGGCTCCATCGCTAACTTGAGGGTATATCAAAGACAACATGAAGTTTATTTTGCAAATCATTGTCATTGTTGGAGACAGAAAGGAACGATTATGCTCACTGGGTAACATCTTGTCAATTACTCGTCATTAGCCAGTGAGCGTGTGATGCTTCTATTTCACGCTCAGATCCACTCCTGCTTTTCACATTTGGTTTCAAAACACCAACATGTTGAGGGCAAAAACTCTCAGCTCGAGATAACATTTCCCTAACCACGTCACTTTTATGGTGGGTATGGGTTAAGGTTGAGGATTAGGCCAGAAAAAAGGGTGCAGTATGTAGCAGAAAACACCCACTCTCTACCAGTGCATGTCCCACATTATTAGCTGTGCTTTGTGCACATTGATGCAAGCTGATTTCACATGGACTTTATATTAGGGAGCTGGAAAGTTAGACATTTGTTCTGATATGCACCTCACTGACATGCTAGTACAGTTCAGGGCTGCAGTGGCTTTTCTCCATCAAATGTTTCTTTAACATCTGAGTTCATAACACTGGCTTTGAGTTGCAACATATGGCTTTCTGGTCCTCTTTCTCAGCTTTTGGGCTACATCTACATCCACCTGTTATTGTTATCAGTGCACCCTAATATTTCACTTTAAAACCAGCCCTGATGTGTTCCAATTGTTCTTAGCCGTGTCTGAATAAGTTAACTTATTTCCCATAGAGGAACTTTATAGATATTATAGTTGTTTTGTTAGCGTATGCTGGGTCTGTGCCTGAAGCATTGAGTCCCATGTGTGTTGTGTCACTTCTTCTGTGAGAGCGACGCTCCTCTGCAGTAACAAACTGCAAGACTGTTGTTTGCATTAAACTCTAATGTGCCTCCGATATATCGCTATATGTTGATGCTGCGGCTCAGCTTGGGAGATTTGCCTGGAGGATGTCACGTTGCTAAACGAGGCCCTAGCAAAAGCAGGCGGCACCGTGCGCCAAAAACACTGCCATCGGTATCTCATCTATGAATCCCCCCGACAGAATCCACAGAGAGATAAAGACGCTCGAAATAGAGTAAGTGGGCCAAGGAAAGTTGCCGGCTTTGCCCGAGGATGGACTTTTCCTGGTGGAGGCTGGAATGCAAAGCTGCTGTCTGTGTTTTGTTGTCTTCTCTTTTTCTTTGGCACACTTTTGATTTGTAGTCCAACAGCTCCTGGCTGATCAGATAAAAAATGACAGGACCCCTGAAAAAATGTTCGAACCTGTTCTGTCTTTCTACCTCCTTCTGCCTCCCCTCCTCTCCGAGTTCTCTCTGCAGACTGCTGCAGAGCATGCGGAGTTGGGACAAGGAGCCCCTGCAGTCACAAGTATGGAGATGTGCAGAGGGAAACTGAACAGGGTGTAAACTTGTGAACCTCCCTGTCAGGAAGAGAATGAGAGCAGCAGTAGTTCTGCACTGAAGTGCTCTGGGGAGTATAAGGCACTGATAAATGAATGTCAGAGCGGGAACTTGGCATCTTTCTCTGCTGGTAGGTGGACACAACAGAGTCTGAGCTGTTGTCTTGAGAGGACAGAGCTTATTTGAGTCCTGAGGGAGTGTTTGAATGAACCGCAACTCAAACAGCGCATTGTCCCCAGCTTCTCTTCATGAAAGGCAGCTTGTTGGCACTCCTGCTCGAATTGTCAGCGGCAATGCATCTCATGCAAATCATAACTCTCACTGAACTGTTGCAAATCTCTTACTGTATTTCAGGAATTTCATTGTGGTTATTTCAGACACCACAAATTGTCTTTAAAAGTAATTTTAAAAAATTAATGGCTTTAATTAAATAAAATGCGGTTAAGAAAGCCCGCCAGTTCACACACACTTCACTCAGAGGTGCTGCTGCAGTCTGAGACACTGCCCATTTCTTTGGACCTGCTGTTGCAAGACCATGCAATCTTTATGCAACTTTTCTGTCCTCTACACTTGTGTCAGTCTGGCAACTCATTGGCTGGTCTGGTGGCTTAACCTCTCTGGCAGTGTTGAATTTTTCAGGGCTGTTGTTGTGTTTAGAAAATCATAATAGCAAATTAAAAAATATAATAAAAAATACTAATAATAAACTGAATTATTGTCAGAAAATATCAGATGGTTTGAGATTGTATTTCAGCTCATGCAGTCCCTTTTTTGCTGTGTATCTGCATGCAACCAGAGAATTCAAATGTGATTGATTAGTAAAATTCTGGCAACAAAAGGAAAACAGAAAGCTTTTGGTTCTGAAAATCTTTCAATGAAACATTCCTGCGTGATTTACTTGGTCTTTTGTTGTTGTTGTTTGGAGAAATTTTTAATTTTTTAAATTTTGTGGTTGCAAAGTAAAAAGATCTTCTATTTGAAATGGGACCCCTTCTATTTTTGAATGATAGCCTCCTCCTTTTCTCACTGCATCTGCCAGGCGTTCGACTGACCTGGTCAGTGACCTGAGGGCTTT